>NC_052106.1:4596137-4650442 GCF_012273895.1 Zerene cesonia | reverse complement strand
TATAATTTCGCTCTTTATAGAGAAAATGACTGAGTTTAACTACTGTAATCATTCAATATAACGATAAATAAATCTATAATAATATTTCTTAATAAATCATATGTACTTAATTATTGCAGTCTATGTCGTTCTTAGGAGTAAATGTAACATTACTGTATTTAAACATAATATTGAACATTACTAGTACATTCGTAACACATGACTTGCAACTTGCAACCCCCGCTCGAATAAAATAACGTTAAGTTGGGAAATGTTTCCACAATGGAATATTATTCAAGAATAAAGCCACGCTTCCGCTTTGTTTTATGGTTGGAATGAATAAAATTATCGTTCGTATAGGGTTTAGCTTTCAGCAGCGGGGTAAGCGTGGAGGTCTGTTTAATATTAAGGTGAATGTATAGCATTTTTCCAGTGAAATTTACGAATTCGAACAAATAAGACAAGGGTTCAACAAATAAGGCAAAGGTAATACAATTATGCCGATGTATCAGGATATAAGACAAGGATTTGTTAATTGTTATGACCAGATTTAATAACAGAAAATCACACTTGTTGCAATAATAATAAGTAATCACAGAACTTGTTAGTTTTATTACTTTTTAGGGTTGGAAACATTTAAATTTTTTCTTACTACCTACAATATCTTGAACGTGGATACAAATAAATTCGAAACTTTTGTGTAATTGAAATACTAAATCGTAGCTCTTACGATTAACATGTTACAGTTTACCTAGCCGTAAAGAAAGATTTTATCCGTAAGAACTATCCGAGACCTATGTAAAAAAGACATTCGATTATTTTCTTGTAACAGAATTAATTGGATTACTTCCACAAAAAATTATAACGTTCATTCGTTTTATAAATTACAACGTCAACGCTTAAATTTGGACCTGAAAAGAAAAATTCCGTCAATTACTGCCATCAAAGGACATAATCCTGAAGTTTAAACGAATTTCTTTGTTGGGCGTTCCTCGTCACGTCTTTTTGATCTACGTTAGCTATTTTGTCTATTGTATTATCGTTTATGTTTTGTTTTGTTAGAGATTTATCACCTTGACAGTATCGAGTTAACTATAAAAAAAACATTTTTCTCGAAAAGTCTCCGTAACAAGAGTCTATTTGAGTAATCGGATACAGCGATAAATAAATTGGATGATTTACTGGTGGGCAAAAATGACAACGAATATTTGTGTTAGAACTTTTTATACCTATAATTATGCATTATAAAAGTTAATTAAATAGATTCTAATCATAACGTTGGTGATTGGCGAAATTTAGTTTCAATTCATCTACCGTTATTTCAGTCTTTGTTTTTAACATTGAGAATATTTTATGAAGTTTAATATTTAGATAATATATCACTGCATATATACTCTATGTCGTATTTAATTTCTAGCATATAAAAAAGTGAACGATTTCCAAATGTGAAAGTGTGGATAGTCCTTAGAACGTTGTCAATTAACGACATCGTCGGGTAACTGTTTAAAAATAATAAAGAGATAAAAATTACAAAGCCGACATTCCGATTGTAATATTATCACAAATAATAATCGCTGTCGAAGCTTCTCATAAAAGCTCTGATACCCGCTTACTTTATAGAACTGAACACGATATCTATTCCTGCTGTTGACATGTCTTTTGTTCCTGCCTTCATATCCGAGCAGCAAATAACACAGATGTACTAAGGAAGTTATAATATTCGCTCAAAATGATGCAGTCAAGATGGAATTATTATTAACAGAACGATAAATACATAAAATATGTAATTAAATATTTTAAAACTCAGTATTCACGCGTAGCGAATGGTATGTATTCAAAAACTAAATGCATTCTCGTATACTGCATTTTAGAATGATATTACATTATAATGGAATTAATTCGAGTCAATGATAGATGGGTAACAATAGAAATATAGTAAATTTTTGGAATATAACTCGTTAATCGTAATAGTGTTTTATTCTAAAGTGTAATTTTAACGTTATAAAATAATTACACGTAATATGAAGGCACTTTGGATGTGTTCTGATTAGCTTATCTGTAACTACGTAAAGTATTAAATGTGGATGTGAGGAATCAGCAAGTGGTAAAAGAAAATCCGTCCATCCGTAAGTACCATAATGCAATGTAAGATAAAGCAAATGTTAGTCGAGATAGTAGAGAACAGTTCCAAAGGGTTTTCTATCAACGTTTACAAAAAGGCGAGTTAATCCAATCTAAGAATAAAATAAGGGTTCTTTCCGGAGTATATCCGAGTTTTTCCTGCATCATTTATCAACTGTTACATTTCTGCAAAGATTAACGTCACACAAAGTTTTATTGGAATAGCTTTCTTAACGGATGTAATAGCCTGAATTTTACATTATTATCATTTGTATCGAAAATATTTTTCTTCTTATTTTATTATATTGCAAAATCAGTGAACGCGTAATTATATTAAAAAAACCGAAGAGCAAAGGAGAAATAAATAATTTCCACGTGCACAAAACGAATGTAAAGTAAAGCGAAAAATATTGTTTGACAGTGTAAAAAACATTTCATTTTAAACGTTGAAAGCATAAACAGTCGGAGTGCTATGTAAAATGCACGCGATGTTTGTATTTAGCCCCTGAAAAACCAAACTAAATTTATTTTGCTTTCAACTATAGTATCTAAGTAATTGCTTTGAGGCAAGCTTTGACTGTATTGATTTCCTCGACATTTCCGAAACAGGTCATCTGGTGATTTAACAGCGTTATTTTACTGCGACTTAAGTTTTATACCATCGTAAGTTGCTTTTGTGAAGACGTTTTTATGGCAACCGCGAGACCCTTAAAACAATGTGCGCGAAATAAATTTATTAATTTACTTCTACACGTTATAAAATTCAATTAATATAAATGTTACATATTCCTATATATACATAGTTATCCAGATAAAGATGACTCTGAATTCCTTTGTTTTTTTATTACTAGGCAGACATTTAAAGTCGCTGGTATTATGACTAGGTAGTAACAAAAGTAATCCTTTAATAATAAAATACATTAGTCAATGTGGTTTTAACCAAATGAAATAATAAAGATCCACATAGGTACAATATTTGCATGAGCCGCTTTAATGGCGCAGTATGAATACATTCTATTTAGGTGTGGCGTCAAACAAAGCCTTGTAGGCTCAATCAAATATATCGTTTAATATACCTTATATTAAACGATACATTTGATTACATACACATTTCTTTCGTAATTGGATTGAAATGTGAAATATTTTTGTTTTCACCATTCGGCGGTGGTTTTTATTATGAAATATGTGTTTACTATATTCCAATATATGTTGTACCAATTCATACATAATAATTCATAGGTAAAGTACACAGTACAGTGCTTTATCTAAACTGTGTATTCAAATATTGTTTCAATTAGTACTGCTAACAAACACCGGTCTCTAATGAATATAGATCAATCACACACAATTGAACTAAATCATGTTGAAGTACAGCTGCTGTAAAAAGGATTGTTTTGTCATAATTAATCTCCTAAAACATTTCTCTAATAACAACAATCTAGGCTACATTGACGATTGCAAGGAAAGCTAAATAAGCTAGATTTAGGCTGAACTAATTCCATTTCTGAAGAACAACGGTTCAATAGTATTGGAAATAAATCAAATACGAAATGTCATTAGAGCTGTTACATTATCGAAATACGTCGTGTAGCTCGTGGCTACGACTGCAAATGGTGCCTTTTATTCAATTTAAGATTCACCTTTCGGATAGACATTCGAATATCGAGTAAAAGCCAACAATATCATATCTGTAGCACAATTACAAAGAAATATGACATATTATATTGAAAATAATGTAATATTTTAATACGCTTATAGGTATTGAATAAACAATTTACTTAGTGCCGTCGAGGCTTAAATCTGCTTTAAAATCCATTAACGTAAACCTACCAAATTGTTTTGTTTACAGTGACTACGGACCGACCACGTATCTTCGTGAAGCTTTACCTAATGTATTAACATTCCGCGCTGAAAAATGTTAAGTCAATCATCTCATATAAATATTCATGAGGGAAACACTTTCATAATTCTATATGTATTAAATGTATATATCTATGCTGAGTGGTGATCCATGTTAAAACGCAAACTTTTTTCCTTATTTTATTCAAATAAACATTTTATTTTTGCGAGGTTTTGAAGAACAAAATTGCCTATTCCTGTAAAAAGATCGATGCGTGAGTCATAAAGTAAACGATCCGTGAATAACGATTTGTTTACAAAACAATAAAATACGAGCGTTTGTTTGGAAACTCCTATAATTTACAAAGTTTGCAAATGTTGGGTGTACATTTACTTACCAAATTACTGATTGGAGCTCTGCTTTTCCGAAAGGTTATTGCGTATGTTATGTCTGGTGAAAATACTTTAGGTACATTTGTTGTATAAGAATACAATTAAACAATCACGCTATTTATTGATTTCCTCGAGGCGACCAGGCGTATGAAGAGAAATTACATTAAATGAATGGAGCAGGGCAGAGAATATATAATATACGAATAAATAAAATACATATGATATTTACAATCCGTTGTGAGAAAGTGACATAAACATAAAGTATTAAATACTGCACGTGAAATGTTAATTGCGCGCTATTGCTTGAAACTTATTTAAACTTTAAACTTAATACAGACACGCAGTAATAGGTCACTGCTCTACCTAAGTCTAAGACCATGGATGAAATTAAAAAATAAAAATCATTTAAAAATTCCTAAAATTACGACGATATTCAAGCTGCAAATAAAAGTTTATTAAAAAAAAAGTAAAACAATGTTCTTGCCTTCTTTTCGATGCATTATCGTCATCTATACCGCCGTTGTTGAAACAAATATAAGCGCTATCAAAGCACTGCGAAGAGCGAGTGTATAAAAGAAAAAGTTATATCGGCAATAATTTCCTCGATAATAATTTTCCTCCAAGCGGCAGTTATTCCGCTTCATTTTCCTTGTTTAGTTAGGTATAAAAATACAAACACTACGAGACCCTCATAAAAGTACCCTTGTGATGTAGCTTATATTTATCACCTCTATTTTTAATATATCTCGAACCTCGATGGTTTAGAATAGTTACTATTTTATTATTATCGAGTAGGTAATGCTCACAGTTCCAATTGTAGCCTGTGTAGTCGCCTCGGAGATTCGATGGCTTCGTCGTTTATTAAATAACGCTATTTTATCTCTTTAAGGGGACTACAAGAGATCAAATTACGCACGTGAGTACTTATACAATCAACAGGACTATCTCCAATGGCCGGATCTGTCTGTACGCAGGACCGCATTCACATGTCTATGTATTATGTCAAAAATATAAATAGGCGATTTACTTGAAATTAATCACGGTTAAATTGATATGGTGTTTGAACAGTAATAAAAAAAAAAAACAAAATTTAAGTTGGTTAACAGTAATGCGTTTTGGATTTTTTTTTCTATAGTATAAATTTTTTAGCATTATATATTCAACACAATGTCAAATAATTATATATATTATTAATGTAGTGGATGTAGCCCCCTTAACCAAACCTCCACATACAATCTTGTTACTTTAATAATCATATTCTATATAATCTTCTTACGTAAAATATGCAAATATAAATGGTTTACATACAAACCCATTCAATTTGACCCGCGAAACTTTTGTCATCATTCATTTCATTCTTATAAAAAGGCGGAATATATCACATATAAAAGGCTGAGTCGCCTTACAACGAGATTATATTATCAATATCCTCGATTTCCTCGTGTTTCAAGGAGAGTAAACTTTACTCGCCAATATTGATACAGTGAAAGCCAATAATCAAACACTCCAGTTGAGCTGGAGTACTGTGCGATTAGAGCCATGTCTACAATCAATAAGCTTTATTTTGAGTTTGTTTACTTAGTGCAGTACTGAATAAATTGGTATCACTCCGTAGTTCAGCTTTCGGATTGTTAAGAAATATCACGGAGCTCTCATAGTTAGAGCAATTTTAATTTCGACAAAATTCGATTATACTTGGAGTAGAAGTTTCGTTTCATTTTCGTGTCTTAAAAAAGCCTTGAAGTTTTTTCTTTTAAAATAAATAGTTGACGAAATATACGCAACGAAAGTCGTAAAAAATGTGTCAATAAACGCCTTTTTTCTTTAATAATGGCCTTCTCATGAACGTTTTATTTTTTTTATTAGAAAATATTTTCATAACAGCATTTCCACAGAGTAATACGTGTTATTTACGTAGTTTATTCTCACCTTGCCCATTGAAACATGAACATAACTAAAAAATATGGCGTTGATTGCTTTTCCGCTACCATTTAAGGTTTATTTCGTAGTGTAGTTTATAGAACGCTTTTTTAGAGGTTAACATAAAGTAAAGGTTAAATATTAACACTATTTATTATACGAGATGTTATTACAAACATGTATAGGAGAAAGAGGTCACAAATATGAAATTGCTGATATTTGAACGCGTCTCGCCGCTTTTCTCCCAATTTTGAACTCCTCTACACTCGGCACTCGCCCATGAAGGTACTATAATGCGCGATTGCTCGCTTAGTATAAAATGGTGCCCATGTATTGCAAGCCATGTATAATTTTGTGTCTGATTAATGACAAATAGACTAAAAATCGTTTATTAACATACGGGTTAACGTTAATTTTATAAGCGTTTTCAAATGTTAACGGCGCGCCTACCATACCTGATTATATTTGTCTTCATAATATTTATAAATAAATAAAAAAACTCATTTATTGTCAACATCACATAAGGAAATTTAGACATATCAACACAACTAGATAACATAACATAGACATGGACAACATAAAAAGAAATAGAAAAAAATATATATATATTATTTCAGATATCTTTGTTATTTTAATTAACTGACCAAACTTTCCAGGGATTTTGGGATTATAGAGCTCTAGGCTTAAATCACATAAATTTTAAATGTAGTAAAAGTAAAAAAAATATCACAAACTACGGCTATGTTCCAGAGATACATTCCTTATATGGCCTATAAAACAATTATAATTTACGAGCTCGCTTCTGTGTCCTTTATGAGGATAATGAATATATCTTTATCTTGTAGGAACATACTTGGGATATAATATTGAAGGTTCTAGGTTCTATGATAACTCCTCAACGTCTTATTAAGAGGGCGTTATGACTTATTAGAAATAACTGAACTTAACCCAGATATTCTTACCATTACCCCGTTATAATTATGACGTAGATAATTATTATTTGCTCTGCTGCCTCGGTGAGCTTTAATAACTATATTACAGCCAAATTATACTTCCAAGGATGTGCTATATTCCTTGGACTGCTTCATCTTAAATAGGTATCATTATGATAATTTATTATATCACTCTGGCACTAACACTATGTTTGTTTTGCGGTTTTATTTTGGCCTACCCGAAATGCTATAAATCTATGATTAATACAAAAACTAAACGCATACATATTTTAAATAGTTTTTATTGTGATAATTATTGAAATTAAGGTGGATCTGAAATTATACTATGTTGGCATTTTCAACCTATTTAAAAAATAGAGGAAGTTTTATATATTCAGCTGTATTTTTTATTACTTTGTTACCTCATACCTTTCTAGGTAGTTTTTTTTATATTTGAAAGTCGGTGGTTCCCGTGTGGCATTAACATTTGGACTAAGTACTTATTTTTTATATTTCTAATCAATTTAATAAAAATCGTAATTTTTTGGTAAATATTTTTGTTTTGTTAATAAAAGTATAACCAACCAACCGTCCTATTTATAGCTACATATTCTATTTGTGGAAATTTTATGCCATCAAGAACGCAATTTAATTGAAATTCCCGCCCACATACATTGATGAAACTTGATTTTTAGACGTTTGTAGAATGTGGGAGATTCTATTACATTATTTCAGGGTAAATTGAGGATAACTCTATGAGTTTCGAAGATTTGATAGTTACACATTTTATAAAGCTAATTTAGCACTAGATATTTATCCCAAGCAATAAGTGACCCAAAGACCAAGCATAAACAATTTATTAAGCCGATGTTAAACATAAAGTGTTAGTTACATGGCATTATAAAAGTGTCACGACGTATGCAATGTTCATAAAATACGCAACGCATTTTTTTTCTATTTGATGAATTCTTAAAACTCTTAGTGTACATCCTTAAGGCCAGGCCACTCGTTCACCTTTGCCGTTCGCACGCAGATGTCCGCATTAGCTGCGCTAAGCGTGTACGTCGTTTTGTTGTTTAAGTATTTTTTAAGTTATCAGCGTATGAATAACTATAAGTACCATTGAGCAGAGTACACCATCGGAGGGACACCCTATATATCATAATAAAAAACAAACTTCTGAACAATTTCATTAACTCCCCAAATTTCAGTATCCTCGAATTGAATTCCAATGATTCTTCAAGAAAACTTGCCTATCTGGATAAACTTTCAAAACTTTGATGTCGATTTATATTTCAACTCGGAAAGAAAATTAAGATATTTATTAGTTCGAAACTTTCCAGTTCTGTAATTTGTTTGATTGTAGAGTTACGGGAATTCATACAACACATTTTATATAACGTAGTATAAGAAGAGTTTAAATTAACGTATATTTCATTCATAAATATTTATTGGATATCCAGTGTGATCAATTGGTATGACTTAATCGATATGCATTTTCTCTGATGTTATATTTTGTTCTAGGCAACCCCCGAAACAAATGTGCTCTTCAACCTGGCCACAGTCTTATGGACTGGATAAGATTAGGGAATTCCGGAAAAGATCTTACAGGCGTTGGTGGGCGGATTCGACCGGTTTCGCCTTCAGAACTCGCTTTACACAAAACCCAAAGTATGTTTTAGTATAATAGGTATTTTTTATTTTTAATATACAGCTATTATTTTAACTGACTTATGAATATATACAAATAATAACAATAGAAATTTGAATAGAAATTTTACTGCTTCATATATTTATTACTTGAAAATAATATTTTTTACATTCATTTTATAACGATTATTAGGATATGCCACCTTTGAAGCGTATAAACAATAAGAAGCAATGCATTTGTCCTATGGTCTGTCATTAATCCTTCTACAATTTATAATTGTTACATTTATGTTACCTTTTTTCTTTATCGTTTACTTTGGTCAGCCTGCAAAAGAACGCTGATAAGCGATAAGGTCTCCTTATATACCTACTGTAATAATTATTTTATTGTATACTAGTAACTGCATTATTTATTAGGTTAGTACATTCAATACTTAAATAAACATTCCTTCTTTACAGTTGTTTGTACTCATTAACTTTTATTATTACTAAACTTATATTACAGATGATGCGTGGCTAGCTATCCGTGGACGCGTATATAACATCACCCATTACTTGCCGTATCATCCGGGAGGTAGGTAACTCGATTAAGTGAAATTTCTGCTATAAAAAATTAAAAATTTTATATAAAAATCGAAGTTTGATAAATATATGTTTCAAGGTCCCGAAGAATTAATGCGTGGTGCTGGAATCGATGCTACAGAACTCTTTGACAAAGTGCACCCCTGGGTGAACTATGATTCATTATTAGCTAAATGTCTGGTAGGTCCTCTCTCGTTCGATCGACCGGACGCTGAAGAACTATTCCGTACTTCGATATCATCTTCAAAATCAGACAAACTGAAAGAACCATCGAAAGCGCAGGAACTTGTCAGAAAATCAATGGAGAACTTAGCGAATTGCATAACGCCCGTTAGGAAAAAGATCACGGCTAAAAGCGAAGAAAATGTCAAAGGTAGTCCCCCGAGTAAGATTATGCAGAGCTTAATTCAGTCGAGCGATTTGCCTGTATCGATCAGCCGTAGGGCAGCGGCGAGCCCTGCTAAATCGACAAATAAATTGAAAGACTCGCCGGCCTCCTTGCGATTTGATTGGATACAAACATCAGCAAAGCTTATTATTTCTATATACACTGGACCTTTAGCCAACCCCGGTGGCTGTGCAAAGTTATTAGAAGGATCTTTATTGATAGAGGTTGCAACCGACAATTGGCTTAGAACAATTAGACTAATACCAGAAGGTAACTTAGCGGAGCCTTTGCAATTAAGAGTATTTTCTGAAAGCGGTAAAATTGAAGTAAGTATGTAATATTAAATATCTTAAAATATAATAATTAAAATAATTATAAAGACATATTCATTTGCTGGCATTTGCCTAGTACTCTTTACGATAAGTGAAGCAAAATATTCGCAGAAAATCATTAAACAGATAATCATATAGAAAAACACCTGACAAAGAAATTGTGATCATTGTGTAAGGTTATTTCAATGTTATTTATAATATGTAATGCTCACATTATAGGTAGTTGCCATGAAATCCGAAAATAAACTATGGAAGGGATGTGGTGAAACGATTTTCGGGGAAGCTATTCAAATAACGACTCCGAGGAAAATGGAGTGTCGTGTAATGGACGTCAGTAAAGTGTCCCATGACACCAGTCTCATTACATTGGCTCCAATATCCGGACCGGCACTAGTCCCTTTGGGACACCACGTTAGAGTTCATCATACGACAGGTGATTTTGTTGTACATTTTGTAATATAAATATGTATTTTAGAACCTAAATAGTATGTAGAAGTGGTAGTAATAAGAGAAGCATTTATCACTGGAATCCTAAAGTAAATTTCACTGTAATGGCCTAAATGGAAAAATAAAATTTACCCGCCTATTAAACAGTTATGTCATCTCTTTTTCATTATTTAAGTATATCAAATAAAGCTAATATCTCGAATTTGTTATTTCTTTTTAAGAATCTTCCAATATTATACCTAGTGTATACATACTTTTATAGATTCTGAATGTATCCGCTCTTACACACCGATTGGCGACGGTTGGGACAATCAGAGCAATGAATTCAGTGCTCTCAAATTAACGATTAAACGCTACGAACTTGGAGCGCTATCTCCGCACCTAACATCCTTGAAACTTGGTGATTTAATTACGATATCGGGGCCTTATGGGAATTTTCAATTGCTTCAGGTATGTTGAGAATTGGAGTGTCTGGTTTTGTTTTAACCTACAAGTATACGTTCTTCAGTTGTCGTATCCTACTATACATAGTAATATATTCTGAGCCTTTAATCCCCCTATGAATAGGCCTCCTGTTTATTGCCTTTGTCACGCTTCCACATATATGTTGCACTATATTTAAGTACAGTGTTCCTTGTATGTTTATTCGCATAAGAGCGGTGTGACCCACACGGAGTGTTGGTTCAAGGTATCTACGTCATACATCTTACATAACCGTGTTTTGCACAAACGGTGGGCAATTAATATTCTCAATCTTTCTTAAATAAGTTGCATTTATGTTGTTTATAATTAGAAATACGTTATTATTTAAACATCTAGAATGATTTTAATTGGGTTGTGTTCCTTATCATTATGTATGCTTCTAAGGTCCCTTTACCAGGACTGCCGACATGTGGTTTTATATTTAGAGAATGAAGAATTAAGCATTAATTTAAATCAAACAGATTAATAATTTTGTTTTTAACTGCTGTAAGTCTTACAATATGGAATATTTCGTTTTACTTTTCCTCAATTTCTTAAAAGGGACGCATTATGGTCAAGGTTATAGTAACAGATAAGGAACCTTAACCACGATTCAGTAAAACGCCTTATCTCAAGCAATATTGTAAGAAATATCTACATAGTGAAACGTAGAAAACGATTTAACTTTTAACGATTGACTTTATTGATATTTATATTCTGTAATCACATATTACATAAGTACCTACGCATTTCAACCGTGATAAGGCTTTAATACTTAGTATACCCATCTACATATGAATCAAAATGACTAAAGAGAAAATAATATAGAAGAACAGCAATTATGTCAGCTATAGGAAGCCGTCTTACCGTTAAGTCTAATATATTATCCTTCAACATTATAATTTTCGAGCAAAAAAATTGTCTACGAACAATTTACACATATTTTATGGTCGTATTGGCCCGCAATTCATCCATCATAACTTCTACGTCATCTATTAGAACGAAAACAAATTTTAATTTATCATTTTTCGTTTTAGTTGAAAGCGGTGAAGACTTTATATCTCATAGCAGCTGGAACTGGTATAACACCTATGTTAGGCTTGCTGAGGTTCATGTTGTCTAGATCTAATCCTAAATGGTAAGTCATACACATAGATCGAAGTTACATTGTAAATTAAACTTGTGGTCAAATGAACGAGATTTACCGAAAAACTTAAATAGCTAGATTTTTTATTCAAAATGTTCAATAGACAATATTTATTTATATCCCTTTAATTGAAAGTTAAAAATATGTAGCAAAAAATATTATAAATTCAATAAAACAAAGATTTCAAGTATTTGGAATCTGTTACAGATAGATATACTGGATTCTCATTAAATTAAATGTTTCTCATTTCAGCGAACGAATACATTTAGTGTTCTTCAACAAAACAGAAGGGGATATACTTTTCAAAGATAAATTTGATGAAATATCTCAACAAGACGACAGGTAATTAAATGTAATAAAGTAAATTTTGTAAACCAGGCGGTCTAATGTTCAGACTTGACACAAATAACTATTAATTACACTTAATGATACTTATAAATAACTATAATTGTGTTAAGTATTTCAAGTCTTCTAATTACATTTATATCTTGACCTATATATTTTGCTCGCCATTTTTCGTATAAAAGTGATTAACTCCTTACTCCTCAGACTATGGTGTTCATAATATTTAATGAAACTATAAATTTGTACTTACTCCTAAAATGTTACTTTTCTGTAATTAATTTTGCACCTTGGTCTATATTTTGTTAGAACTTAGTAGTAGTTGATTATGCAATGGTGGCTCAGTGGACTTCGGACCTCCTCGAACCTCGGACGAAATCGACAAGTCGGGGTTCGAAGTCAGGCGAGCGTACAGCAAATAGATTGATTTTTTTCAATTTATCTGCGCATGTGCAACATCACCACTGTTCAAAACGGTGAAGAAAACATCGTAAGGAAACCGGCATGTCCAAGAATCAAAAGTTCGACGATATGTGACATCTGCCAACCCCCACTTGGCTAGCGTGGTGGAATATGGCCTGAACCCTCATAGGAGGCCTGCGTCCCAGCAGTGGGAACATATATAGGTTGATGATGATGGTGATGATGATGATGATTATTAGTTCCCACTATTATAAACTGGATGGATGTCCAATTTCATGTTTTTTTTTTGCAGTTGCCGTTTAGCTTACCTATTTGTACGGAAACGTCTAGAGTCCGACTCGCACTTAACCGCTTTCTTTTCGATGGTTCTTGAGCATAAATCATTGTTTGGTTACAGATTAAATGTATTGCATGTCCTTTCAAACGATCCAGCTTGGACGGGGCCGAAAGGAAGAATAGGCCTCGATATACTCTCTCAGGTGCTCAAAAAAGAGAATGTAAATTATCCGGATGAGAACACGCATTTTGCATGTCTCTGTGGACCTACGGAGTTTACACACACCGGCATGGACTTATTGAAAAAAATTGGCATGAAAGAAAGCCACATACATGCATTTATTGGATGAGAACGCTAATTATAATTACGTGAGGTGCAAAGTATTTTTTTTATAATTTTTGTGGGTCCTGCACTTTCAAAGTATATTTCTATAAATATAAAGGTTTAGTATTTAAAAGACAAACTAGAGTATTTAAGTGGGAATATTAATTACCTAATTAGTATTTATTAGAATTCATAATTTACTATTGTTAAGATTATGCAAAAAGCACTAAGCACGTCCGGTGAGTGAGACATAAACGTAAGTAAACTTTGAATTAATTTAATATTCCTTAAAATCCGAAATACTGTAAAATATAATTAATTATCGTGATACCTACATCCAAATACTATATAATGTCGTGAACTTACGTACCTACACAGGATAAGTTTTAGGTATGTTCCTCAGAATAGGTTAATAGGCCTCGGATACACATGTGAAGCTTTGGTATATTTACTCGTGAAAACAACAGATAAAATAAAAAACTGTTTGAGGAATTGTTTGCTCAATGTGTATTATAGGCCTTAATTAAATCCATCCAAATAAAATCAAATACCTTTTTTGCATTTGATGTTCTACTGACAAAAATCTTATTAATTTTTACTACAATAATAAATAATTTAAATTTTAATTTACTATTGACGCTCAAATAAATAGTCATTATTACATTAAATAAAATAAAACAACTATTTATTTTTTAAAAGATCCATTGTAAATACTATATCTGCTAGATAATTAATTAAGTAAGTTTACCTTTTATGAAATCTATTTGAATTTTTTATTAATTTAAAATTGAATTTTGAGACAGTCTAATATAGATTTAATATAGTAACAATTTTTATTTTATAATTAGGTGATTTGGTTTGTTGTAAAAATGTAAAAGTGCCTACATTCCATGTAATATTTGTTTTAAGTGTATGTACATTGTATTTTTTGGTATGCAGTTGGTTTTTAAATAAAATGGAAATACTGATGTTTATGTTTTAGTTATTTTTCCCCAATTTTTTACCAATCTGCTAAAAATGTATTTATAGCATTTATAGATTAGTTGTGACAATTAGTAATAATTTTAAAACAATACCTATAGAATCATTTAATTTTGAATATCATATAATTATGCTCTACACGCTGAACTGGTAGAACTGGGCGAATCGTTGAAGCTCAAACACTATGATCGCAGTTTTCTCTGTATGATAAATCTTACATAATCATCTTGTGAATTCTATCGCTAAAATATGTATAGCTACATAATAAATATGGAATTCCGTAAGATAAATCCAGGGTCTTTGTAAATAAAAACACAATATTAAAGGAACATTGTTATATTACAACAAAACATTAGACAAATCATATCAAACTAAATGCTTGCAGTAACAATTCCTCAGCACCTTTGGTACTCTCACTGCCCTTTCTATAACTTATCACAAGTAAAAATCTTAACCAGCAATATTGCGACCGTCGAAAAGCAAATTAAAAAGCAATGTGGAGAATTGTAGTAATATAGTATTACACGATCAAGTACTAGACTAAAGAATAGAAAGCTAGGTTTATAGTATTATTAGCTGTGTTCGCGTTCGCCTTGGAACGACTCTCGAATCCGCTCAAAAAGACAAAACCATTCATTAATATCGGTCCAGTCGTTCAGGTGGAGTCCAGTGACATATTATATAATTAAATTTTAAAGTATGTCACTGGACTCTTTAAAAATTTTAAAATACTGGATACGTATGAAATAATCTGTGAAATATCTGAAAAATTCCGCTTTTTGTGTTCATTGACACGATTCTTAAAGCGATTGTGTTTCTGTGCTTGCAATCTTTAGCCCTGCGCCTAGATCATCTTTTTCTTATCCTTTTGTAAATGACACAAATTGACTTGATCGTTTAATACTTCGCTTTCTCATTATTCAGTTTAATAAACATAGGAATAATAGCAAATAGTATCGAGAATAGAATATTTAAAAAATATTTTTAATGATTAACTATTCTTGGAAATTCAATTGCACGCACAATTTAAGGTTCTTAGGAGGATATTCGTAGGATACTTTAGTTAAGAAAATATATATCCAAAGAATGGTTTAACTACCATATCCGTTATTCCAATGCATCACAAACCTAGGACTGCATATTAAAGATATTTTAATATTTTATAGAGATAATAAAAATATCCGAATCATAACAAGCTTTCCTTTTGGAATGCAAACAAACTAAACATAATTTATAATTAATTGACGTAATGCCAATCCTAATTCTACGAAAACAAACGAAATATTTTGCTGCAATTCTATAGCAATTCAACTTTGTTGCCGGTACTCACATTCGTTCAATTAATCAAAGTGTGGGACGACTTTTTTATGTCATCGTTGGCTATGGAGCTGGTGGGTGGCCTGATGGTATGCGCTACAACTACTTATGGACATTTGGAGAAGCGTATGGTCGATCGCAGACCTTACGCGTCTACAAATGGATTGCCGACTTTAAATTGGAAAGGGATTAAGAAGGGATTGACAAGAGGATTAATAAAGGTAAGGACTGTGTATGGTAAGGAAAAGGAGATTGTATTTGCAAATGTTATTTCGTTACATGTGCACAAACATACGCATATTGTACGCAAGTGAGTGACCTGGCTGACATTAGTTGTTAAAGCGGCTTGTATCATGAAAAAATTGAATTATTCACATTGATTCCAAGTAAGAGAAAAAACTAAAATTATGTATTGATAATACAACATTTTTTACGTTATTGTTGAAAGCACACGAACATAAAAACATATTGTATCCAAATGAACTATTACTTCACGAAAAATTTAACTCACATACATCGAACATAAAATCTATATAATATTATATTCATTTATGTACCGTGTCGTATACCTAGCTATTTACAATACAGACTATTTCAAACTACTGTACATGTGATAAAAGGATAATTATATAATTACCTATGTTTAAAATCATTCGTTACAATAAAAACACATAGATTTTTATGTCATACAATTGATATAATCAAAATTATTGTTTAGACGTGTACTTAGATTTTGTAATAACAAATTGAAAATTATAACAAATTCTTGAACTAACGTTTTCGTGATGCGTTAACACTTTTAATATAAATAAAATTCCAATCTAATTAAATTACTGAAATATACATTAAGAGCCACAAATAATTTTAAAAACATCGACAATATTAAAACATTCCGCTAACATTTAAATGTATAGATTCATAAATGAATTATTATAGAATTATTATACATGTAGACCGCTAAGAACCAGAACGGGTACGATATAGAACCAGCAAACAAAACATTTACTTAGCCGTTGACTATGGTCATGATGTTTTTAAGGATGTTATCAATACTGCAATATCAACTATGACTACTACTATTTTTTTACAAAAGTGAATGCATTATGGTACCTATATATCTTTAAAGTGGTTACTACTTATGGGAGGGTAAACCGCTTCGTTACGTAACGCGTTACGGCACCAGTCTATCTGGCTTCCTTTCTTTCACGCATACGGCTAAGCAAGCCAGGCCTCTTCTCTCTCACTCTAACCGTATTTAGTTTAAGTTGTCACTTCAGTCCGGCGTCTCGTGTCACGCCCGTTTTTTTTTTTATGCAGTACTATAATATGTTAACCGTTTGTTCTTAAGCTGCCTGTTTTAATATCTGTTAGTATATATAATTAGTATACTGACACAAGAATTCTGTTCAAACATATTTCGCTCAGCACACAGAATGTTAAATGCCTATTTTATATGCAATATACTTAGAATAGATTTCAAATATTTATAATAATTAATTAAACTGCATACAAACTAAATTGACTTACAAGTAAGCATCATCTAGCTACGTTCTTATGTACAGGTTACTCAAGTCTATTGAGAGATTTAAAAGAAGTTATTTTAACATACAACCCTGTCCTTGAAATTTGGGATCTAAAAGTTATTTGAAGGCACAACAGATGTTAGACTTGTTGTGAAAACTTTTTTGTCACAAAGATTATCAGAAATTTTGATTTGAGACAGGTTATGAAAACTCTTATATGAAATTCTACCACTTGAACATTTAAGTACGCATATTTATTTTTAATATGATTGATATACTCGCTGAAGACGGAGTTGTGTACCATTAGTCATGGATAGTGTGAATTGTCATTTTTCATATGCTTTTTCCAACGCTTTCAATATATTCCATATAAATGGACCCGTATTAAAAGTATGATCCAGCGTCATTGCGGTGGGGTTAAAATTACTAGACTTGTCTTAATTTTATTTTTATTTTTTTTTATAAGTGCGCTGGTGCCGTTCATTGCAGAAGCCCGAGCCGATATTGTGTTCTAAACTCGTTTGATGAGACATCAGGTAGGCGTCGACCGAACTGAAAGTTCACCACCAGCCCATACATGTTCCCACAGGACAGGAGCCTCGTATGTCACCCTCCGTAAAAATCCCGTCTGAATTCACTAAAATTTGTAGCGTTGATGTGTTTTCATCTTGATGGTTTCCAAAAGGATATTACTCTTATATATTACACCAAAAAAAATGAAGTTGTGTAATAGGCGTCATCATCATGACAGTAAAATTTATGATTTAAAGCGGAAGCGGAAATCCATGACAAAAAAAAAAACAAAATGTAGGGTCGATGTCGATGTGATGAAGATTGACATAATATGTATTATCTATTTATCCACCATTATCCACCATATTACAGTACGAGCAAACACTGATAAACTTGAATTATTTGTTAGAGTTGATGAAGTCATCTTAAGATTCCTTGAATTATAATTTCCTTTCTTATTTTGATTAACTACATACGACAATTATTGTATCATAATTCAGTTTTCGAATATACTCAAACATCACGCATTATATGCATTGCAATATATGCAAATATCACGATTTTAATATTCTAGTAATATTGACGCACCTCAACGTCCATTTACCTATTTCCTACCACAATGACGCCGGGTTAAAGAAAATTCAGTACTTTACATAGAATTTTTTTTAGAATATAATATTATGCCCACTAATTATTTTGAACTTGTTCAAAGTAGGAATTAAAACTTAATCTTTCACAACTAAAACAGCATAATATAGTTATATATACAACCATAAATTACACAATTATCCATTATATACCATTACACCATAATTTGTCCGAATTTATACAATATGTTGAAAAAAAATCGCATTGAAACAAAATAAAAGATTTCCATCCGAATTAATCGTACTTATTGCTTTTTACACACATTTTTTACTAATTTATATCCAAAACCGAGGAACAAATTTTAAATAAATAATAGAAATTTTGCGCTCGTTCGCCACAGATAACAAAAATATTTGTATTCTAAAATTTAAAAAAAGAACAATGTTTCTTAATGGCTACTAATTTTAATCTTCATTGACATAATATTATGCGTTTATATCGTTGACGAAAAGTACGTCGCGATCTTTGAGGCCGACGTCTAAGAGTTTTGAGTGGCCGCGAGATAGGACACGTTTAGGGAAATTTGTTGTGATTTCAAACTCTTCAGGCGATTGTGGATGGCTGAAGACAAAATCGTATAGATCCTGAAATGATAATGGCACTATCAACATAGGAATATAATAAAATTTATCTTACATTTGCCTAAAAAATCCAATCGTTAAAGCTTACAAACATAATTAACTAGAAGATTGTACATGAATAATTTGGACCTAAAAATACTGTAAATGAGTTGTTGAATAATCTAATATATAACGTATAACGCCTATCCAAAGAGTGAATACAATAAAATTAAACATACAATAAAAAATCGAAGAACAATATTTAGTGTCATTCAATATCAGGTCACATAAGATCCTTTACCATCCTAGTTCTTTTTAATAATAACGTTAATTTAAGGATAATAATCATATACTTGCCTTAGTGGTGTTAGCGAAAAGGAATCGCCTGGTGAGTCTTTCGCCAGTCGGTAGTCTGATGAGCAGAGCCAACGCTTCTGGCCCAGCTTTTGGCTCCTCGGGTAATTGTTCCGCTATTGCAACTCTTGCTGCTTGCACCTGAAGAAGAATCTTAAATTATAAACATATCATTATCCATTTAAAATTTTGTGAATAATCTACATTATACCTTCTTGATTTGCAATTTTTGAATGCCTCCATAGTAACTTATCTGTTAAATAATAATACTATAAATACTTTCTATATTATTTTACATTACATATCATTTAACTGATTATGATTCATTTCTTTCTAGTAATGCTGTACTATCCGATCCATATCAGAATAGAATGGATTCAGTGCCATTTGGTGCGACATATAAATGTTCCAAATCTCAGAGCACGGCCCGCACCCACCTCCTGCTTATGGCGTTCCTCCTGCTGCCTGCGCTGCAGGTCCTCGTTCTCCCGCTGCGCGCGCGCCGCCCTGTCGGCCGCGCGGCGCCGCTCCTTCTCCTGGTCCGCCGCCAGCGACTCAGCGTACGCCTCGTCCTGCGCAGCTCGGAGACGGGCTGTTACTTCACGCTCCACTCTGTAGTCGTCAGCGGTGTCATTAGGGATTGTCGATTGATCGTTTATAGAGGCTTTAGCATGATGTTATTAATGTAAGAGGAGGAATTTTCGTGTGCCTTCCATTTTTTTAATACACTTGCATTGATAACCACAGATTATTTTAAAACGATGGTATGTGGTCAAACTGGATAATGCATTTAGTTTTTTTTTAAACTTACAATTGCAAACTTTGAATATATAACATGAAGAAGTAAGGTAAGATATAAGGTAAAATGTGCATAGTTGTATGAATCCCTGAAGGAAAATGTCAGTGTGCATACACATTTATAATAGCTGATTATGTATTTTGCAAATGCAAAGCATTGATTGGTTTGTTATTTTTTTTGTCATAGAAACTAACTATATTATTTGATAAAATTTAAAGTTACATGCATAAACTGTTCAATAATTTGAATGATAAAGTCAAGAAGTACTTTTAAACTTATGAATTTCACTACCTGTCAGCCCTAGCCGCTGTAAGATATGGTTCATTTTCTGTGACAATTCTCTGAAGTCTGTTTATGAGCTGTGTTGGTGAACACGACCCTTCACTCCTTGCTACCACAGTCATACGGTGGTCTCTCACACACACCACACAAAGCAGGGGATATCTCCGTCCGCCAACTGATTGAGCAACCCTCCAACCCTCTGAGGTGTCCACAGAACAACCCCAGAAGAGAGCATGAGTGTTGATGTATTGGATTACTGCTGGATCTGAAAGAGTATTTCTGGAAGAAAAAAATATTGTGTCATATATATTGATCAAAGTAAGGAGCCTTCTTGCAAACATGTGTTATTAAAAATATTGGTCTTATTCACATAACATTACAAGAGGAAATTTTTTTCTTTCACATAATTTGTTAGCATATTTAGAAAGCAGAGTGAGTGCTTCAATAAATTTACTTGTATCTTATCATAATTTTTGAGATAATTTAGTAATATTGCATTTATACAAAAAATTTGTTTGATGTGAAATTAGTGATTATTACATGAAACTAGATTCGTGTAAGTTAATTATAAAAAAATTTCTAAAGACAAGTGCTTTACACAATATTAATGACAATGTAAAATTTTTCTTGTATATGCATTCCACTTGCAAACCATATTACTTTTTGTGTATGCTAAATTACCTGCAGAAATTTAAGGTCTCTGGTGCTGACTCTGAATGTAGATATACAATGAGGAACCTCAGTTCATTTTTGGCATCATTCAGTGCTTGAGCATATGTACCCTGATAGAATACAGGGTGGGCATTAAAACGTGATGTATAATTGTTAATGAATCCCATAACATCCCCAAGGGGATCTGTCACCACTGAAACAAACATTCATCATTATCATCAGGTGATAAAAGTTCCCACTGCACACAGGTATCTTATGAGGGTAAATATTGGGGTGTATGTCACATGTCTTAGATCTTTTTGATTGCCGACATGCCAAATTCCTCACAATGTGTTCTTTCAACATTTTGAGCAGTTTCGAGAGAGAGCGAGCAGACGTGATTTGAATAATGTGCTGATAAATTGAAAAATCTATTTATTTCCTGCATGCTCATCACCAACTTTTCACTTGTAAGTCCTTACCACCACTGCTCATTTATCAAACATTATTATCAGATAACCATAGATGAAAAAAATGATCATGAATGATAATGTTATAAGTTTCAAAATAAATGAAGTTTAATTACTACATAATCACTTCATAAGACTTTTAATAATAAAAAATGTATACTTACATCTTCGGTCATCATTCCTTATGAAGCTTAATAATAAATTCAAGACTGATGATATTGTACTATAGCACACTGATACAACTAGGTTTACTACATATCGGAAGAGTCCTGTTACACCGCCAGGTCCTTCTGGGGCATCGTCTGTGAAGACTTGTTGTGCTATGTGGTCGTGAACAACTGGGGGCGCCCGCGCCTCTGTGGCAAATACGGAAGGCCTGCCTTCCCTTATATTTAGCTGCTCTTGTATCGCTACCTTGAATAAAATTCAAATATTGTAAGTCAAAATAAAAAAACGTAAAAAGTTCTGTGACCTAAAAAGCGTTGTTAGATCGATATACCATAGTTTCGTTGAAAATCTTACCTCCAAATCCCACTGATGTCTTTGCAAAACATCTCTACATATCGACATATCCTCAATACCAGTTAAATCTTGAAATTGCAGTATTTTATCAGTTTGTTCTGTGGTCAGGCCCATCGCATTGTCTTCCAGATTCATTTCTCCGTAAAAATAAACAACAACAAAATCGCAAACAGTAATCAAATATTCGTAAATCTACATACGTGTACTTATCTACTAAAACCTATGCAATTATTTGAAAGTTATGTGGAAATACTTTATTTTTTCTTTAGTTCTAAACGTAAAATAATTTAATCTAGTTTCAGTTTTCCGACATCATCTACTGAGATATGTGATATGTCACTATTGTGTCATTCATCATTCTTTTCAATGTGTCAAAAGTATTTTACTTACTCTGTGTGTCAAACCAAAAAGTCGATAACACATATCTTGCAAAATGTAAGTAGTTATTAATTAAATGCTATCAGATCGATTAATAAATACTATTAGAAATGTAAATTCTATAATTATTTTATTTGTATTAAAATACAAACAAGAATGGGGAATTTTTTATTGGTTAAAATAGTGAAGATAATTAAATGGTAATAAACTAAGTATTTTATTAAAAAAGAATCAGAGAATAATAATAAAATTAAAATGTTGTTCCACACTTGTGGGTTTCCTTTTGCGTCAGAGTGTAAGGGATCGGCATTATAGTCGAATATTGACATTAAAGTTAAAATACAGTTACAGTGGCCTCTACAAATGGACTGCCGACTTTATGTTGGGAAGGGATTAAGAAAGGATTCGCTAAAGGAATAAGAAAAGGACTGGGAAGGGTACGGAAAAGGATATGGGCCTCCAGCTCCGGCTATGATGTCACTATAATAAAAAATTCAATAAGCAATATAAAAAATAATATTGTTTAATGATTTTTTTAAGCAGTTTCGTTTAAATTCGATGTTAAAATAAACCGTTATTGATATATAGGAATGCAAAAAGGACTTCTACATACACGATGTATAAACACTTTATAAATAGGACTTTCGGCTGAAGAACGAGCCGAGCGAGAGAGGTAATGTGGAAGAGCTGTGTACCTATTTAATAGGGTGACCATAAGATTTAATCTATGTAATTTTTTCCGCTAGATTTCTTTCAAAAGCGCTTTCAATTATCAAAACACAGCAAAACAGTTACTGTTCATTACAAACACATGTGACAAATATATTAAAGTTTTCATTACTGGATTACAAAATAAATTTATTTATTATTATTTGATGTAATTAGGATATGTATTTGTAACCTAGTAGCATGATGATATGACACGAATAAATGCTCGACTAGATGTCTTATCAACAATAAAATATAATTTTATCAAGTCAAAAAAAGAGCTAATTGGTACATTTCCAATAATAAAAATTACAAAACTTATGTTTTGAGATCCTTTATAATCTATTTAATTAAAAAATTAATAGATCTATATTATTAGTGTTTAATGAAGACATGTAACACCCAATGGATAAGTTAAATTCAAGAGAAAAGACCCAAATTGTGACTTAATTTATTTAGGATCCTTTAGCGGTGGGGGTTGCACATCCTCTGACACAACTTCAGGTGGGACAGAAGGATCTTCATCAGGATCGTCGTATAAATATTCTGCCTAGAAATTAATAGAAACCACGATATATATTTTTATAATTTCAACTAACACCCCCTGCCTGGCTTTGCATATGTACAATGATGCATATGTTTTTTTTTTGTCATAGCGGGCAACTGAGCTGGTGGATCGCCTGATGGTAAGCGATCACCACAGCCCATGAACATTCGCAGAAGCAGAGTGCCTAAGCGAATGCTCTGCCCGCTTTTCAGGGTAAGGGATAAGGAAAGGATTTACGACTGGAAAGAAGGAATAGACTGGTAAGGATGAGGAAAAGGAAACGGAATTGTTAATCATAAACCTTCCTCAGGAGCCACGGTTGTCATAAAAAAATATGTGCATAAACGTAAATTCTGAGCATAGGGAGACAGATTGAAGCTACTTTGTCTTTATATTATGTAACGTTTTATCACAAATAACATAACACTTATACTGTATTGTGTAGCTAGTGATGAATCTACATAAAAAATACATATTTTGTTCAAGTTACATATTTATTTCGGAGTTATCTTTCCATAATTTGTTAATTAATTGAAGAATTATCGTTTTTTCTCTACCTACCTTTATTTCGTTTAGTTCAGGCGCCAGACTAAAAAGACTTTCAACAAATTCCTCATAAATAACATTTCCATTCCCAGACACATTTGCATCGCGTAGCATTTCTAAAGTTTCCGATTCATTAAAAACGTCGCCATAAGAATTGACAATTACTTTTATTTCTTCTATATCTAGAAAATTTCTCTTCTCTGTGTCAAATACCTATGATAGACATATAAGCATAAAAAATGACTTATTATTTTTTAAACAATAAACATAATACGTCACAACGAATAGTGCGATTACATGCGGTGGCACGAACTTTATGCGGGACATGTTTAGCTTATTGTTTGAATAGCCTGGCTGATCATGAGTCCGTTCAGATTATTACATGTATGTGGTGGAACGAACGACAGACGAGAGTCGAAAGGACGAAATAATTGAATGGCATCGAAATGTGTTTGCGATAATCAAAATTTTTCGGCCCATAGCAATCTCGAACGTTGGATTATGAATATTTTAACGGATGCTTACAACTTTTCAGAATCATGTAAATATAGATATATTTCAGTTTACTTACATATGATCTAAAGATAAGACCGCAGGATTATACCTATGGAAGGTACTTGTGAAAGATTTGTAATAAATATATTCTGAATTTCACTCGTTGGGATATATTTAATTATGAAATCTAAGCAATAATACCTTAAAAGCTAGTTTTAATTCATGTTTTAAATTTGGTCGCAAAGTCCATTTATTTAACATATATATCATTTGTTCTTTGGTTAACATTCTTGTTATGCCAGCTTTCAATTTCTCTGCTTCAATCATAATTTCTCCATACGATGGATAATGGAAACTTCTTCTATGGATTCTACCATTTAGAATTTAAATGTGTTATTCATATTTATCGATAAAAATTAAGTAATCGAGATAGTGAGAAGTAGCAAGCTGACAATATCTGTGCGTGCATAAGTTGCGACGACACTTTCCTATATTTTTGATTTTTCTTAAAAAAAAAACACTGATTAAATGCCACATACTCAAATGGATAAAGTGACTATCTTAAATTGATATTTTAGGCAAAATTTCTAAATATCTTTACTTTTTAAGCTCCAAAAACTGCTTTAAATCATCTATAGTTATAACATTTATAGGATCTCCATTATTTATAACTAATCGCGGCTTAGCAGTTGCATCAAACCATTCTGAAATTTCTATTAGCTGCTCTTCGGTAAAACTTATATTCACATTTCTCAATGGATCATAAACATCGAATGTTCCCATCTTTTAAATTTATACAATTAATCAATCTAAAAATTAAAGAAAATTTAGAAAACTGTGTTCTTGAAATTATAAAAAAAAATTATTTGCTTGTCACAGTTACGTATGACAAATACTATTTTATTTATGTTCAAAATAAACAAAATACTAGGTAAATTAATCAAAGAGTACCTACTTAAGCCAGCCTAACAGTTCACACAGCCGTAAGGCCTGTGCATTCCAATCCTACTATCCTACTAATATTATAAATGCGAAAGTTTGTGAGGACTAAGAATGCGTGGGTGCTTGTTGTTGTTTCACGCAACGACGATGAAGCCGCAGGGCGCAGCTAGTATCGAATAAGACTGTAGCGAAAATGAAATTAAATGAATGAAACTTGTTTATTATTATTAAAAAAAAAAAACTTTCAGAAAAACAAACAATAACACCACAACAACACACAAATTTTTGACTTAAGTAGTCTGAGATTTTTAATAATTATCAAACTCCGAAACTAAATACTCGAGAGATTTAAATGACATTTCGTTTTCTTCATGATTAAATTTTAGATTGTGTCTCTGAAGCCACTAGCAACCGAAAGACTTGGGCAGCTCGCACTGGGTACTTCCCCAGTCACACCCCCACACCTGAATCCTTTCCCTTAAAAGCGGGCAGCGCTGAGCGCATTCGCAGTGGCACTACCTCTGCGCATGTTTAAGGGTCGGTGGTGATTACTTATGCGATCGTTCCGACATAATATAAAAGATGCACTTCTATGCGGACAGCAAACAAATTATTGTATTTCATGTTTACCATTACACAAAGATAAAATTTCCTGATTGATTGCTTTGTGTCTTAGGTATATAAAGATTTTCATATAGAAGAAATAGCGATGTAGTAGAAAAGGGAAAATCTTTAAATTTCATAAATATGTAGTCACAATTGAGCTAATCCACATTGCAAGTAGTATAGATTCTCATATTGACACTGAACAACAATGTACAGAGAATAGGATAAATGATAATACTACAGCAAAGAATACCCAGTATAATATTACGTGTGTCCTACAGTCTACAACTAGTTACTTATTCTAATCAGTCTATAACTAGTACTTAATCTAATCTGTGGTTTGGACAGTTGACAGTGGACTTTAAAGTTTTGACATTAAAAAGCTTAAAAATAAAACGGTATAAATTTCCACTTTCCAGTTATCCCAAATAACTTTAAGTTTTTAAGCAGAAATAGGTACATGTAGATTACAGAAACAAAATTAAAGATTATAAATCATACATACATAATACCTAAATAATAACAAATTATTACAGTACTATAAAAGAGAGTACAACAGTACCTATGCTAATTTGTTAAAAATATGTTTGAATCTGATGATTATGATCAGGTAATTGCGATTAATTACATGAAAGATTACTTCGTATATTACGTTTTTTATGTTATGAATCCTTTGTAGGTATTATCGCAATTAGATCTCCCCGGGGTGTCCGAATCCCAAATTTGTGAAAAGGACAAATTTGGTAACACCGCACAACTCCAAAGCAGAGATGAATCAAGTATATCGAAGTTGGAACAAGTGTCTTTTCTTAAAAACAACGTAGAAAGCAATTCTCAATATTCAAGTGAAAATGAAATAAGTGGCAAAACAATAGAACTTAAAAGAAAAACTATTAATGAAACTGAAATATCACCAAAGCACACCAAAAGAAAAATTATAAATTCGCATTTTGATCACACAAATAAAAGAAAGTTTCCAGGTCCTGCAGGATTATTAACAGGAACTTTGGATGAAACGAACAATAATCCATTATGTCAGATAGAATTACTTTCACAGGTATTGATTTACTTTATTTCTATGATGTCATTAAATATATTTAAATTATTTGAATATAACTTAATTAAAATATGTAATTATTTAGGACATAAACTCATCACAAAATAATTTGCCACATGGTCTTTTTGAAACACCTCTGTGGAAGAGGCTTTTAGAAGATACAAAAAGCATAAAAAATATCAACACAATCAAATCAATAAAACAACAGGCATTAACAGGTAACCTAAGAAGAAGAAAGGCTAAAATAGTGCAAGCATTTGTAGAGTCCATAGATAGATCTGCTATAGATCCTTTAATAACATTAAGAGATACAACAGGTAATTTAAATTGGCTATTTTATTCTTATTTATGTGAATCTATGATTAGAAAAGTCAAATTACTTATGGAATTGTTTAGAATTCTAAATTTATCAAGAATTTATTATTATTTGAAATCTTGTTTGTTACATATTTTGTTATAATAATAAAGTTTGTTATTAATTTATGTCATATTAATGATTATTTTTGACATAATGACCAGCAGAGCTCCGTAATCTTAATTAACTTGTATTTATGCTATATCATAACACTAGCAACTATGATTTAATTAAGTACAGATCAATTAAATTAATTTCAATTCACTTGTTATGAATTCACTATATTTTTTCCTCATGTGTACATGTATTCAAAAAAATATGTACCTATATTATATTTCAGGTAACATAAAATGCACTTTGCATAGGGATGCATGGACAATCTTTGCATCATATATAGCATCGGAATATTGTGCTCTAGTCCTCAAAAACCCAACTGTGTTAACAACTGGTAGTACCTTTAAAAATCATTACCTGAATATTACAATAAGTAATATTTACTACATATATAGCACAACAATTGTTAATGATGACGAAGAGTTGCCTAATGGTTTTGTAAAGATATCTAATGAGGAATTTACAATTGTTAAGCGGGAGAAACAAATATCAGGTTTGTGTTAAATCAATTCTATATTAATAATTAAATTGTTTCATATAATACAACTGTACTGTCCATTGTGTTGTGGTAAACTTATTAATAATCAGAACATTTAGGCTCATCTTCAATACAACAACACATAAAGTAATTAAGTATTTCTTTTACTTTCAGATAGTGATAGTGCACCCGATATACCAGTTGATGAAATGAAGGAACTGGAAGGTTTAGACTTTTCTGATATTTTTTAAAATGTTAAATATCATTTTAATACAATTTTCTATGCGAGCATTTTTATTATTACCTTTATCATTTTTTTTACTCAGTACCACATGATGTAGAAGTTTAAGAAACAGGTGCTTTCTTATACATAGGAATAAGTTTTTCCAAAGGGTTTTTGTGATATGTTGTTTCTCATGTTTTATTTCTTATTCAGTACTCAGTGCAATAGGTAAATTATAATTTAAATAACAAAGTTGAGTTTCATTGAATACATATCCATCCATAGTCAAATCATTCAAATGTAAAAATTTATCATCAGTTAGTATAAATAATTATTTAGTATAGTAAAATTATAGTGATTTTTTTTATACCACTACAAAAAGAAAAAAAAATCTTTTATGATACTTTAATATGCTTTGATAAAAGATGTTTAGAAAGTGAAGATGCATACAAAAAATTTGTAGAACACATCTTGCATTTATATTTTCCTTCTGAAGTTTTTTCACTGTCATTTGAATCTTCTTCATCAGAGTCCTCATCCGTAACTTTAAAGTGAGATCTAATATGTCTGAGCATCATGCTGACTCTTGATGTTTTATGCTGAAATGGTTGAATTTAGTTTGTGAAGTAAGAGTGAAAGGATATTAGGCAATAATGATATTCAAATAAAATACTACTTTCTTGAATTGGGTTTTATGAATATTAAAGGATTGATTTGTATTTATTTTAAAATACTTTTAAAACGAATAAAAATTATCGCACATGTAAATATCTGTATAAAATAAATCTGAATTGAATTTTACAATTTCTTTTAAAATATGACAAGTTGATCATGTTTATGTAATCAACTTGAAATATGTATCAAACTAGGTTTATTCCATGGATTCACCCATGTAAATAAGTTTTTCCTTTTAATTTTAAATCCTAGTTTCTTGTGGGAATATCAGCATAACAGTAGCCTTAGTTACTCATTATTATATCAGCTATCTGCCAATAATAATCAGACAATTTTTTTAGAAAATTTTAATTTGGTATGTGTAGGTGTACAATCTGTAAACATTTAGATAACGTGGTAATATCAATAATGCAAACAGAAACTCCATTTATACCTATATGACTACTAAAATATAACTAAAAATAAGAACCACAAACCTGGCATTCATTACAAATAAATTCCTTTCTTTGTCCCAACTCTACAACGTTAAAAGGGTTGTTACTATTTTTGGAATGAATTGTGAGAAGAGAGTCAAAATCGAAGTCCATTTTGTGAACCTATTAAATAAAAATGTAAAACATTAGTCTTATAGAAATATCCTTACAAGCAAAACATTTTCGTTTCTAAACCTATGTTTGACAATAAATCAATATTTTATATTTCGGCAAATATCTATGAATTATTAAATGACATAGACAATGGAAGAATTATATACCTTATTTTAAAGTCTTTAAATACATTTCATATTTTTTTTGTCGATTGATTTATTGATTTTTTTACCTGTAAGTGACATCGTAATTGAGCTTTGGTCTTAAACACGGCTGCGCATGCTGTACACGCGAAAACTGGTTTGAGTTTTGGGGATGGTACTTGCTTCTCCAGTTCTTCAGCTATCTTTCTAGACTTTAGAAGAATAACTGAAAACGTAGACAAATATTTGGAACTACATTTTTTTTAATTATATCTATAATATATTATTAAAAAATATATATTGAACACACGAATTCAATATTTCATCGCCGAAGTTAAAGTAAAAAAGTCAAGTTTTATACAATCAAATACTTCATAAGGACCAATTTTAAAGTTAGAAAAATAAACTCAACTCATACCTCGTTTATTCAAAGTAATAGAGATGCGTGCAAGGCCATCTGGACTGTTCACTTCTTGTACATGAATTTGTAAGAAGGTGACGTCAACATCACCGCCGTGGTACAGTTTTTTGGTCACATTGTTTTTGTCATCCTCTAAAGATACATGTGATTAATTAAATGTTACTATTTATTGGTACAAATTTTACTTAGAGCAATGTAAAACGATTTTGTAGCAATGCGTAAAGTAAGTCAACTTATCTAGATATACAATGTAAAAAAACTATCCAGAGTTAGGGTATTTGGTAGAAATATTGCATACAAAAGATACTGACAATAACCACCTACTATCACTGTTACTTGGTGACAATTACATTGTTTACATTTTATATCTTGTCTTGTTGGCCTTACTATTAAGTAATTAAAACTTACTATTTAGTAAGTAGGTAATTCCTCATTCTTTTTTAATATTCTATTAATTCAGTCGGTAGGTAATTACTAAATTTTTATATTTTAAGAAGACATTAAAAGGTCTCATTCAACCATTTTCAGAAACATTGCATACAAAATATACTGACACAATAATCATTCATTATCACATTGTTCAAGCTATCATGGCTTGATGAGATAGTTTATATTTTTTAACCCATCTCATTTACTTTACTATATAGTATATCCTAAAATTTTAATTTTAATGTAGTCATTACAAGGTTTCATTCAAGCATTTCATAGCAAAGGCCTTAAACATTATGTGCATAAAAAACTTAAATATTTCTGATGACTCTCAGATTCATTAGATAATAATTGGTTTTAGATGTTTTCGTGTTTATCACACAGAAATAGTGTGGGTCTTAAGACCAAAATTATTATTAATTCTTCTATTTAATATTTGGTGATTATATTACCTTTAATTTCTTTAATCTTTTCAAGCATATCTGGTATGTAGTGGAAGACCCACTTATCTTCATCTTGTTTTAAAACTTTTCCCGTAATAATTATTGGATCACTTTCTTGGATAGAGGTTTGATCTTTATTTTCAGATATTATAATCTGGAAAGAAAAATAATCAAACATGTTACCTACCTACATTAAAAATACATAAACTATAACCATTTTTTTTTTTCAAAAAACTACAGAACTGTTGTTAGGCACAAGGAAAGTTTTTTTGGAGAGTAAAACATACCACAGGTAATTATAGGTAATATATAGTTTCTTCTGTTGATTTCGAATAGTGTAATTGCATATGATCCTACTAATATTATAAATGCGAAAGTTTGTAAGGATGTGTGCGTGTTTGTTACTCTTTCACGCAAAACTACTGAACCGATTGCAATGAAATTTGGTACATAGATAGCTGGACAACTGGAATAACATATACATAGGCAACTTTTTATCCCGATATTCCTACGGAATACGGACTTACGCGGGTACTACGGTACGGACTTACAATAAATCAAACATAGATGTTTTTCAAATTATAGATATCTCATTCATTTTCTTGTTCATGCTCCAGAAAAGACGAAAATCACGTAACTACTTGTGCAGGCGAGCAAGATTTCGAGAGAGAGGAGAGGAGAGAAGAGGCGAGAATCTACTTTATGGGTGAGTGTGAAAGAGCGCGGCTTTTAAATTACCAATGCCATTTCTAAATACGATAGTCATGATGTAAACCCTTCTACCCTTTTCATATGTGATTTTAATCCAAACAGATTTTCAACAAACTATTCTGTTTATTTGTTACCTTTGTCAAAATTAATTTTCTTTCTATAACTGCGGGTTTAAAGGCCGGCACTCGTAATAATTGTTGTATAACTTTGTCCACATTTGCAAATACTTCTTCCTCACTCAATGGATTTATGTGACCTCTGACTGCTTGTTGAATTATCTTTTCTATTTTTTGGTGGAATGCACTTATTGTTGGGTCTAGAAATACAATTTTATATATTAAAACATAATATATACTTATTAACAAAGAGTTGCAATATGTTGAATTTAACTTAAATTAATTTTAAATATTCGTTTTTTTTGTAATAATTAAAAAGTAAATAAACATAATAAAATCTATCTCTCTATATAATCTTACAGTAGTTTATTATTTAAATGATAATACATATTAGGTACACTTACAAGTTTTAGGCTTGCATTTCTTTGACATGTCATCTGTAGTAGTAGGTTCTATTGGCTCTTTCGGCTCCTTTGGCTTAGCAATTCTTGCAACCAACTTTTTACCATTTACTGTTTTACCTATAATAATTTCTTGAGGAATTTCTGAAAAAAGTCATTTATATTAGAACTATTATTTGTTATATTAGAAGTACTTCCAAAATAACATAACAAAATATCAAATTGCTTGTTGTAAATAAAAAAAGTTAGCCGTTGACTTATTACAACGTAAATTCTACATACTTAGTAATATTACATTCAATCAAAATCAATCTACCAATCAACTTTAAACAAAATTATTCCTTATTAGGTTAAGGTTACCTTCCAAAGAAAATTTGGTTTTAATTTTTATTGTATTGTTGTTGATCCTTGGATCACTTTTTTCATATTTCTCTGCCAATTCATTTATAGTGGTCTCAAGAAATTCTTTTTCTAATGGCATCAAATCTGGGACTTCCTTTTTTTCAGAGTTTTGTAGGATCTCAGGATCTATAAAAATTAAATGTCATGGAATTTTGAATCAAACCTTTTTTTATATATAATAAAAAAAAAAAACAAATGAAAACATTTGCTTAAAACATTTTTTTTGGGATATTGATAAAAGTGATTTTTGTATCAATGGCACAACAAAAAATTGCAAATTTTTTGTTTGTCAGTGTCGAATCAGTGTATCTTAGATACAATGATTATAACATTTCTATTTCCCATACATACAGTTTGGAGCTAAACAATATTCTTTGAAATATGATACTTTATATCTGAAAGAATTTATTTTGTTAATCTATGGGTATTTTAATAATTCTCATATATACATACCATCTTCAATATTTTGATATGACTGAATATCCATAGCTTGTAAGTCAATTTGTTCACTGTTCTCCGTTACATATGGGATTGTTACTTGCTCTGGATTTATGTTATTTGGGATCGCTTCATTTAATACTACTTTAGATTCTAATTGATTGCTGTAAATTAAAAATAATAATATATGTAAATTGTGTTTTGAGTGAATTAATAAAACAATTGAAAAAGTTAAATCAATGCAAATAAAAACATTAATACCTTGCAAATGATTCACTATAGCTAGGTTCCTGATTTGCCATCTCTGCTCTTAGTTTTTGAATTAACTCTGAAAATAATCAATAGCACATTATTGTACATATACAATAAGAGAATTACATTTTTTTGCAAAAAATTTAAACATGTTTTTTTTTTCATTTTATTGTATACGATTCCAGCTTCACCCATGGTAATTTTTTCCCTCCATAAGAACCTTTTTTTTATTGTGTGATAGGGAAGCATTTGACTACCATCTCGGCTACTGGTAAGCGTAGATGTAGTCTAAGATAGAGCGCACTTCCTTAGAAGGTACATGTTCACTCTACTTTTGAAGATCCCCAGATTATATCCGTCAGGGAACACATACTCAGGAAGCATTTTCCAGTCCCTTGCAGTTCGAATAAAAAAATGTTCCTTGTGTCATAACAAAAATGTTAAATTTGGCGATTTAATTTTTTATATATATAGTTTATTGCTTTGTTGATAAAGTAATCATTTACTTACGAGTATCATTTGTTATGTCATGAAATCCCAATGTATCTATTAAATAAACTTTATCATTAGTGTCTACTAGGACCCATCCTTTTTGTTCTAATATTTTATATTGTTCATCCGTTATAGTGATCTAAAAGGAACCATAACAAAACATTCCATATTTATTAAAATTAACAAAATATGAATTTAAAAGTAGCCATTAGGAAATATATGGAACAAAAAATGAAATTTTTCACACATAAACAGTCATATCAAACCTCATACATATCAAGAAAGGCAGGACATAATTTAGTAATTTTTGATTTTTATCTAATTGAATAATAGAAAAAAAGTGACCAGGGCAGATACAGGCCTAACTAATAACATTTAATTATAATTTGCAATTTTATTATACCTCTGTACATCCATTATTTTGTATAGGATTTGTGTCTAAATTATCATTTATATTTACATCCATAGGAACGTTTATTTCAGGCAAAATCATCTGTTCAACAACACTTTCTGCAATTTGGCCAACAGTTTGTTGAATCTGTAGATTAGATTATTAATTTATTTTATTTGTTATACACCACAGAGAAAAACATTTATTCAAAGATACATATTATTTAAAAAATTTGTTAATCACCCGAACTTCAGAAGAATTGGGAGGTTGTTGAAGTAAATAATTACTACTGTACATATTATTTGTTTCCGTGGGTAAGACATATTCATCTGAAATTGTATTTAGTTCATTATTAATAATGTATTCAATATAAAGTTAAATGTAAGGAATATGTTGTAAACTGCAAAATTTTCATAGAATTATAGGTATAAAGTTCATCATTATAAACAAATAAGAAAAAAAAAACGAAAATAAACAACTCTTACCTGGTACTGATATTAACTCAGATGAATTGTTAACATCAACATAAAATTGCTGAGGTTGAACATTATAAACAGGTTGCACTTCTTCTAAAACGTTTTCTACATTTTGTACTTGTGTTATAAACTCGACAGGTCTGTTTACTAATAGAAATTAAAAAAAATATAGTTAATTTTCTTATAATAAATAAATAAAAAAATATATTTAATAATTTTTTCGCGTGAATAAAAGAGAGAAAGACCTATTTAATTCTGTATTTATCATATTAGTAGGGAGGATCATTTCCACTTACTTGAAAGAAATGTTCCATCGTTTTGTAGAACAAATAGCTGGTTATTATCTTCTACATTGTTTGGTTGAAGATATTCAAAAGTTTCATATCCATTTGAATCCATTTTTATATATTATTCCATAAAATCAATACTACAAAATATATCTATGCCATTTTATGTCGATAGATAGCTATATATAAACGAAGACCTGAGTTCCATATAAAAAACTGTGTAATGTTTCATTTAACTTTATAAATAACTTCTCACTGGTCTTTACAAATAAGATTTACCCATGGAATAATAAATATTTATTATAAATCCTATTGTATTGTTTTCCATTTTTGCTAAGGTGTCAATTGTCAACATCAAATGTCACTTTTCTATAAAATTTTATTCGTTGAAAAATACCGGGTGTCTTTTTGTTATAGATATATTTTAGGGCATCGTAAAATCAAATATGTAATTAAGTACTGAAAATGCTTCACAGGGGACAGTGTTTCTAAATGCATGAACATAATTTTTTAATTCTAGCGATTCGTGAATGGGAGCTTTAAAGTCGCCAATTACCATCATTTGTATGATATTGTTTATCATGATATCTTTTTGAACGGGTGTAGCATTAGCGTCCCAATCACACAAATGAAACTTATTGTAGTATATATCAGGCCTCAGACAACACTTTGCAAGTGGCAAATCAAATGCAAATCCATAATAAACAATAGTGCCATTACATTCTAAAAGTTTTAGCATGACATCTTCATACCTGCCTCCGAGGCAGTTTAGGGCTAGTACAGGTCTTGTTAAAGATGTTGTAAAACTAGACAATTCTTCTGCTTCTTCAAGGGTGTAAACTACTGTTGCTCCTAAATTTAACAAATTCTTTTTAACAGTTTCAAAACCACAGTGGTTGGCGACTATGTTTATTGAGTTAAGACCCCAAGCTCTACAAAGCTGGATTACAGATTGTCCACATGCACTATTTGCAGCATTTTGTATAACAGTTTCACCTGGTTTAAGTTTCCTAAAATCTCTTAACATTCTATAAGCCATACAAGGTGAAGTAGTTAGCATAGAGGCCTCTGGCAGGGGTAGATTAGGTGATATGACATGAATGTCTCTTTCGTTGTAAATACCGTAATAACGCCAAGTACCCATCATTTTAGAAGTGATGACAACCCTTTCATCAGGTTCTACTGTGCACACATGGCTTCCTATTTCCACAACTTCACCCACACCTTCATCTCCTGGTACACTTGGCAACTTAGGCAAGCAAAAATTTCTACCTGCAAATACAATGTTTTTTTTTAAACTGTGTCCTGTAGAAATGAATAAGCCTATTAGTTATAATTATTTTATTTTTTGTATATTATGGATTGTTTAATATGGTGATGTTTAAATCAGGGCATTGTAAGTTAATTGAAACAAATAATTAATTATGATACAATTTTTATTTACTATCTAAATATTTGTAGTCATTTTAACATAATTTAAATAATATAATAAAGTTCATATACTCAGAAACTATACAAGATTGTAAGTTTCCAATTGCACTCCCAGTTAAAACCTTTTAAGGAATGTAAATTATATTTACATCACAAAACGGATTATTTTCTTAGCAATCACCAAATTCAAAAAGATATTTGCAACCTGCAAATCCCTGAGGTGTGAGTGCATTTTTTAAAGCTTCCTGATAATTATCAAACTTAACCATTTTGTGTATTGGTGCCTTGAGTTGCTTTGATAACATTAATTTAATAATTTCTTGGAGCATTCTTTCTTTGTCTGCCTCTGGAGCATTTTTATTCCATGCTGTCATCCAAAATCCTCTGCAGCTTGTATTTTTGAAAATAAATGCTGATGTGGGAACAATTACAGGTTCCCTTGACATACCTCCATAAGTGACCATTATACCACCGTGATCCATATATCTAAATAATTGTGTGGCACTTTTGCCACCCACACAATTCAAAGCAAGCTGTGGTTTCTTAACTTCACCTTTGAATATGGTAATACTTCGCATTTCCTCCTCCGTGAAAACATATGTGGCTCCTAGATCTTGTAGATACTTCTTTAATTCTGCAATTTCTGGCCTATTTCTAACAACATTTACTGTCTTGATACCCCACGCTTTACATATTTGTATGACATTTTGACCACAGGCACTATTCGCTCCATTTTGTATGACAACATCACCTTCCTTTAGACAAACAAAGTCACAAAGCATTCTTAATGCTGTGCAAGGATTAACAGTGAGTGATGCTGCTTCAACATTACCTAATACATCTGGAACTACTAACAGAGACGATTTTTGAAATGTTCCCAAGTTTCTCCATGTACCCTGCAATGGAACTGTGACAATTACTTTGTTTCCTTTCTTTATGTCTTTCACATCAGATCCCACTTCAACTACACAACCTACTCCTTCATTTCCAGGAATAGAAGGAAGCTCAACCTTGACTGGATACTTTCCTTAAAACAACAAATCTATATAGTAATACATTATTAGAAATGCAACTGTACATTAAAAAAAAAAACGACAAAAAGAAAACATAAATATAATACCTTATTTACTTCTTCTTATTCATTCAAAACACAAAATTACACAGGAAATGTTTTTTTTGAACAAAATATTTTTTATCTGAAAATACAGAAATATGGATGTACCTTGTATCGTATTAATGTCTGCTGGATTGACTGGAGCAGCTAGCATTCTAACTAACACTTCCTGACTTCCGAGAGGTGGAACTTCACATTCTCTGTATTTAACCACTTGTAGAGGATCACCAAATTCTTGATATATAAGCTGCTTGGACATAAGGCTGCGGCGTTGGTTTTCTTGAATTATTGTACATACCTTCTTTGGTTTAAGAAAGTTTAATGCAGTTTTTGAGAGTGATAAAATCGTCAATACCTTCATTGTACTAGTTTTGTTCAAACTTTGCAATGCAGGTTAATGTTTAGATAGATTTATTGTAATATGGCAGCTGTTAGAAATCTATAAGAACATTTTAGGGATAGAAAGAAATCAGCTGAAAATTATAGCAAATATTTATGAATAATGAAAGTTTATAGTTATCAATTTTGACAGTGACAGTGATAACCATCCTAAACAAACGACAGACTAGGACCAGTATATGAGCGTTTAATCTATGGGCTAGGACATGACTTGAAATCAAAAAGTCCTAGACGAATGGCCCCAGAGTTGGGATAAATAGAAGAGAAATGATTACGTGATCCTTGAGTGCTGTAGACTGTAATATACATAGATAATACACTTATAAAGTAATATGTGTATCACGGGCGAAGTCTGGGTGGACCGCAAATAATATAACTTTGATGTTCAATAACCGTCAAATCAAGAGACTAAAAAAATCTTTAAATTTAATACATTTTACTGGTCGCGCCCCGCGGTTTCACCCGCGTAAGTCCGTATCCCGTAGGAATATCGGGATAAAAAATGGCCTATATTTAATTCCATTTGTTCAGCTATCTACGTACCAAATTTCATTGCAATCGGTTCAGTAGTTTTTGCGTGAAAAAGCAACAAACACACACACATCCTTACAAACTTTCGCATTTATAATATTAGTAGGATAGTAGAATTACGATGTAATGGTACTGTAAAAACAGAAATTCGTAATATAATAAATATTAAGATAGGTATGGAATTTGTTTAGAAATTTTTTATTAATGTATTAATTAGTATAAAATTTCAAAATTGCGATTTATTAATATTCTGTGGCGTAATAAATTCATCAGTGAGAAAACGATTGACACGCATGTCGAGATCTTTCTTTGCCGTTGGTGCGGTAGAACTATGTGGTGCGGATGCTTCAGGTGACGGGAGCCGTGGTTTAGGTGCTCGAAATTTTCGTGCTCTAGTCAATTGCCATGCGTTGCTGCTGTTACGGAAGCAGCCATGTACTAGTCCAACGTCTTTGTCCACCGTCGCAGGAATTGGTCTTGGGGTACTGTGAAAATTATATTTACAGAAAAAAATGCAACAACATATACGCGCAGCATTTGGTTATTTTAATACCACTTTTTATGTAGCGTATAAATAATATTTAATATTTTTAATTACCCAAACAAAGAAGTAAGTATATAGGTTAATATGTTGTGCGTAATATCTACGTTTATATATACTTACTAACTTACTGCAGTTGCCGTTCTTATTTTCGCAGGCGCAATCACTGATGGCAGATCGGTTGATATATTTCTTTTAAGTCCTGAAAGAACACCTCACAATGTTGACTATAGTGTTGTTAGTTATAATATAATTACTAGTTGCATTTACATTTTCAGTTATACGTATTTTGTGTACCTGAATATTTTATTTTTTTTATTGTGCTACGATCTCGCCACTTTTGTGAGCACACGGGACACATTGAACGACGAATAGACCAGCGTGGTATATCCTCTCTTTGTGGAGAAGTTGGTTTTTGAAAAGCAGGTATTTCTACTTGAGGCTACAGCAAAAAGGAAATAGCATAAGAAGCAATACAATTAAGTTTATATCGTTATGTCGTATATAATATGCCTAACGAATTTATTCTTTCTGAGTGACTAAAGATTTAGTTTATTTTGTAATCCAGCTGTTTGTGACTTATGAATTTTAGCCAATATAACTAATGCACATTTTGAAACAATTTAAAGAATTAATTTTTGCAAAAATTTCACCGGTGACGTAACAGAAGCCGTGAATGCTAATATTGAAGGTATGTCCATATCGCGACGTGTGGATATGCGCGAGAAACGTGAGCGGGAAACGCTGCGTTCCGTCATACGCATGTTGAATCCGTGCATGCAGTATGGATCATTTGATGGGTTGCTGTAAGATTAAATATTTCAATAATAATTGATAATAATAATATTGTTTGATTCGTTTCGTTTCATATATTTTATATATCAACGTTATAAGCATTCAAATTGTGTCTTAATTTCCAGAAAATACGACTATCAATCGATGGTGCCGAATAAGGATATTCTTATGATATATTTATATGTTTCAGCAATCATTTGGACAACTATTCTTCAATTCAATGATGTTTTTTGCTATATTAAGTTAGTGATTATATTTCTTTATGTTACACAGTAACTACTACTTAGGTATACATCCGTGGTTAGAGGTACAACTGCGAATTTTCTAATTATCTACTTTTTACCTTTTTTCTACCGAGAGCCATTTTTAAACTATAATTTCAAATAAAATGAAAGATAAATGTCCTTTTAAAATTACTATTACTTTTTTGTCAATGAAATCTTATTTTTAAATCAATGTTTAATAGCCATTTGCCACGAATTTATTACACGGCAAGGTAATTCTCATTTTAAATTTCAATTAATCACAATCGGCTTTACGAAATGTTGTAATCAATACACTGTTACTTAATAACCTTTTGTTATACGACTGTGGGAATATGAGTTAATAGTCATAATTTTATAGAGAGTGAAAGCTACGAGAATATTCAATAAAAACCTCTTTAATCAACCTTGGCTCTTATATCATATATTGTCTTGTTCAAACAATATGTAGTTGCTCATTATTCTATCATATCATCATATCATCAGGTAATAGTTAAATTATTTCTCGTATGAACGTTTTTGTTTGCTATGTACTTATTGTAAAATAATCTCGAAGATATAAAGATACTTTGGACTTTATGATGATGTCTTCACAATGCTTTTAATATTGAAGAAAACTGCAACATCATTTAAATTTGAATTTCATGTACCAGGTAACGGTTTACGTACCTACCTACCACCTCTAGTATGTTTCCACTAGTTAGGCGAATTGACCATTATTTCATAATACTTCCAGGGAAAATTTGGGAATTAAAGTTACTAAGATAACATTACTCGTCCATGTTGTTTTCACTGGGCAAAGCAGGCGTGGTGTCTTGTATTTCATCTTGAATTTCTTGGCTGCGCGATCGAACCATGTCCAAAAGAAGAGTATCAATGCCACCTAAATCGGGATACCTGAACAACAGAAAGTATTTAAATCTTTAACAAACGTTAAATATACGAGAATTTAGCTACGAATATATTAACTATACATTATTTTACATCAACGTTAATTAATTTTAAAATAGGTAATACCATAGAAAGAAATGTCAAATTCACTTACACTACATAGCTACTACCCATATTTTAAACAATTTAAATTATAACTACAATTAACATGTTCAAAAAAAGTCTCTCCCTCTCGGGTAAAGCGAATTTCTACATGTAGATCAGCTCTAATAAAACATTCACTGTTCAAGTGCAGAATAGTCTAGCTATTTGATATTTAAATATACATAAGGACTCGTGCTTCTACGTATTTATTTAGAACACACCCTAGACGGCTCTCATATCGTGATATGATAACGATTGATTTGAAAAGCTACAAATCAAATATTTTCCGAGACAAAATTCCGCTTTGTTATTTCATTTGATACTAACTAATAACTGACTGAAGAACAAATATTTTGATATATTCTTGGAATAATTTTAATGCATTATATCAATAATTTTGTTATTCGTAGAGAATTTTGTTGCTTTATCTTTAGACATGAGTTGTTTTTTTATTTCTCAGTAATTTTAACATGATGTGTTACAAAATACTTTGTAAATAAATAGATTAAATTTAAATGAATGAATATTATTTTAGAACCCATTCTGTCTCTTCATAGTATAATTTTAATTAATATCTAGCTGGTAATCTTTCCACAGACTTGTTTTATTTTCTTACAATTGCAGATTACGTTGTTATTACAAATGTTGTTACTTAGTTCCGCATGCAGAAGATGTATTTATTGGAGATGATACGTTATTTTCTATTTATGCAACGTATTTATATAGCTTCCGTTATGTTTAATGTAAGCATCGTGATTGTGTTATGCAATACATAATGCTATTTACTTACTGCTGACAGCTTCGATACGTGCTTTCACTTTGCTGTGACATGAGAGACCTAAAGTACGGTGGTGTTGATATCGCAGAAATCGTGGATTCCTCGCGACTGGCTCGTAGTTTAACAAGCAAGGAGGCGTATGGAGAGGACTCATTGCTCATGAACGATATACGGCGCGGTGGATCTTCTTTTGCCCTAGTATTATTAAGTTGGATACCTTTGAATTAAACGGGCGCAAAGAATAATCACACACTACCATATTTACATCGAACGACACACTAAATCATTTATCTTATGTTATGTATGTGGTTTGAATCAGACAAGACATTATTGAATTCGAAACAAGAAGGTACTTTTAAGAAGTTTCCAAGTTGCCACCTCATTATAGAAGGAAAATAGCAACAACATAGCCAACATAGCCAAAAGCCAAACAACGAAACAAAAATTCAATACACATTTCTCGTCTTTTCAAAATATGCAAAACAAAGAGAATTGTACTGCTCTAAAATAATCTTAAGAACATAAAAACTTAAAATAACTTTAAATTTTACTGAGAAGGTCGTTCATATTTATCGTGGTTTCAGTGTTTATTGAGAAAAACATCTTGTCGACTTCTGACACTCGTGATTCACTTTAGTGACTCACACTGGAGGTAGCATTTGTGATAGTCGATACAACTTACAGTCCAATCAGCCTTGGTGAGGGGCATTACATTCGTTGAACTGAATAAAATATGGCATAAGCGGAACAGGTATTACTCAAATGTGTATGACATTTAGAGCAATACTTATATCTAATGCACGTAACGTATAACTAACCACATTTCGAAATTGAATTATTTTAAAACTCAGCATAAGTTCCATTTAATTACAAGATTTTAAGTCGTTTATAAATATCCTTAAATGATGCCGGAGCTAAATGTTAAAAATATGTGTTAAAGATGACGTATTTTACACATACAGAAGTAATACGTTTGTGATATAAGTTGTAACGGTGCGGTAGTCGTAAATGTTTTAATTAGTTTTACAGTTTCTGTTACACTTTGTTTTATATGACGAGGAAAATTATTCCACATTGTTGTTTAAATGTCAGTACGTACAGAGTTAATCCTCTCGAAGAATATAACTTTGAATAACGCTCTTTCCAATCACCATCTTTCTTCCAAGCCATTTGAACAGATCTGGAAATGAGAACATAAACAAAAGTCCAGCGTATAAGTATCTATTACATTTCAAAAGGACATCGACTTATTGTACATAACTTACATACATAACTTTATATATATACTTATATATATAAAGTTTAGATGCAAAATTTGGCTGTTTTTAAAGATTAAAAGTATACCTAAATACATATTATATATGAATGATACAGTTGCAATGTTTAGTACCAAAAGTTTTATATATCATCAAGTAACATTTAAATATCATCAAGTATCAACGCGGGTATCTTCGGTATTTTCAAATTTTTTGATTATTTTTTTCTGTAGATAGTAAATTATCCAAAAAGTTACTAAATATTAACTTCATTTCAATGTGAAAATTAAGTGAAATACACCAAATAAATAAATTTGGCACACTCAACTGTTATTTTCAACTCTGGTCACCAATATAGCATTGTTTGAAAGTTGCTAGAATCCAAGTCAATGTTCAAAGTCGAAGGTCGTTAGAGTGTGCTGTCGCAAAACCGCATACGATTTGTACTTGTGTATTTAAAACAAATGAGTTAAATGATTGATAGAGGTTACTTCACCGCAAAAGAAAGTAGAGAGTAGATTATTATTTTATTTTACTAGCGTAAATATTAACTATTGGTGAGTTATTTATCATGATTAAGATATATCACAATGGTTTATATATATTTCACGATAATTGTCACAAAATCCGTAAATATTTAAAGACATGTCTGTTAATATCCTAATAATATTATAAATGCGAAAGTTTGTAAGGATGTGTGTTGTTTGTTGCTCTTTCACGCAAAAACTACTGACCCGATTGCAATGAAATTTGATACGTAGATAGCTGCAAAACTGGAATAACATATAGGCAAAAAAAGTATTTTTATCCCGATATTCCTTCGCGATACGGACTTACGCGGGTGTAACCGCGGGGCGCAGCTAGTATAATAATATTTAAAACTTGTAACTTGACGCAAAATTTACATGTTGTGTTATCCTATAATTATCTGTCACATTTATTTTTATTTGTTAAATCTATGTATCTTATAAGTTATGATGTAAGAGGTGTTGGATGACCATATTAAATAAATAAAAATAATAAAATAATATAAAATGATTTGAAGTTGTTTAACTCATTATCGTCACTGCAGTTTTAATAAGCTTCAGTGAGTTTGATCTTCAGTGATACATTTTACGCTCTGAAGGTAAATGTATTTTGTAAGTTGCAAATAACCTCGTTAAGTTCTTGAACTATTTTGTGGAAGATACTTACTGCATTTCAATTGTCTCAAGAATTGCTAAGATCTAAACAAAACAAATATTGATAAAATATTTCGCGTGCAATCATTATGTATATATTTTTGGATATGTTAGTAGTTTGATTAAAGTGTCATAAACGTCAAACTATGGTACGCAACAAAAATGAAGTAAATAAAGTTAAATAGGTTATATACAAAGGTATAACAACAATATATTGTCTTGTACTCACACTCAAATAAATTAAATGATTGTACAAAAAAATAAAATAAAAAATCTTTTACGATTCTTTTATCTTTACTAAATATTTTCATAGAAAATGTGCCGATTTCTTAACCTTTCTCAGTATGAAATTATTATAACTAAAATATGTATTTTTATATTGTGATTGTTTAATAGTAGAGCATGTTAAATTATTGCAAATTTCCTACATATAAAAAATTATTATGCGTAGAACACAAGTCGGGGTACTGTTTATTTTCTTTTTAAGTGAGGATTTGTGTGTGTGCGTAAAAATGTTTTTAAATTCGAGGGAAGAGTAATACTGAGTACTCACTCACTCACTCTTATTTTCACTATAAAGTTGTAGAGAATACTGAATCAAAATTTAATACATATACAGTAGATATTTATAAATGAAAATACGTCTGATAAGTCTCTTGTAATTCAAGTAAATTACTATAATTCGAGTCTTCTTAGTACTTATGTAAATGATTACCACGTAACCAGAGATTATGTATTATGTTCCTTATTGTTGTTGTCCACTTAACTAGTCCTGAATACCATTACATAGATTACTGTATATGCACACGATCGCCTTGAAACTGATCCACATAATGTAGAGAACACGAATACTTTGTTATATGTGTATTATGTAAAACCACAACGTAATAATCTAGATTGAGTTATATTAAGAAACAAATGTAATAAAGTGATTAAGCTTGTAGGGTGTGATTACAACTTCTAGTACTAGTTGATTTTTTTTTAATATTTTAGATTTTCCACTTGCCTTAATAAACTTAAATAAATATATAAATATAGATGCCCTTATTTCCCTGGTCCGCCTCCTTGGTACAGTGGTTAACGCGTGAGCGTAGAACCGAGGGGTCCTGGGTTCGATTCCCGGTGGGGACGCAGAAAAAAAAATGTCTCGGTCTGGCAGGACACAGAAGGCTGATCACCTACTTATCCCTAAATAAAATCGATCAGTGAAACGGATGTACATCATCTGCCCCATACCCCACTAGGGGACACGGGACTTCACTACTATTGCCCTGGTCGATACTATAAGAATGGTTGATACTAAAGTTTTTTATGACTTTATGGTACATTTTTATTCGTAGAGTATGAAAATATCGTTCATATTTTGGTGAGGTCAATTGGACTTGATATGTGCGGTGAGGATAGTTACCATAGAATTGCTAGTAACATGAACAAATACTTTTACGATTCCGTTAACTGGATTGAGAGCGTCCTGAATCAATGTCAAAAATCTCGTGGGAGCGTTGCTTCTCATTGTGAAAGACAAACGAACATTAGTAAAGTGTCATAGCTTTGATACAGCGAGATTCGATAAGTAATTGGAAGTCTAGCTGTTTTGTTATGGCGCGGCGGGGGCGTTTGCAGTTCGCGCCGCAGCCGCCTCTAGTCATTGAGATTGCGAACAGCCGCGCGCACGTCGCGCTCCGTCCTCACCAAAGTGATAACGCGCCCTACTTAAACGATATAACGATATATACGAAACCGACCAACTTTACGTTTAATTTCAATTTATATCGGATCGTTAAATTGTTTTAAATTGCTGTCGGTCTAACCGCTCACAGTGGACAGTCGGCGCAGCTTCAAACCGGCTCTATGACCATATGATCAGCCGGACCCGTCGAAATCGTGCCCTCTCGTAGTAACGATGCGGATTAACAATTGAAAAGTGCAACGAAAGACGGAGCTCGAGGATGAGTCAGAGTTGAACTTTCTCAAGTTAAAAGTGTTCAAGTTTTGTGACTTTTCACGGGAGATGTGATTGTTGACATCGAGTGTGTAAAGTGCGATGGCTGGTGCTAGTGAGGAAGGGGTTGGGGTGGAGGATAATACGCCGGTTCCAGAAGCCCGTAAACGTGGGCTGAGCGGGTCCATGTCCTTGAGGACCCGCAAGTTGGGACGGCGGCTTTCGCGCAGCATGTCTATAGTTGCGCTTAAGTTGCCGGAGAAGGCGCAAAGCATCACACGCACATCGACTAAGCTTATGCGATCCGGCAGTAGGGATAAAAAGAACAGATCCTTCGAGTTGTCTGTTATACTGCCGGACAAAACACAAAGACAGGTAAAGACCTTTTGCTATTAAAGGCAACATTATATTTGTAGAGTACCACACCTGGTACATTAACAAAACATTTCCTGATTTTTTATCGTGGTATATGATTAATGGAATATTCGATATTTAAAATTAGTTCTTGCAATTAAAACTCTCAATTGCATTTTTAAATTTTCGTGAAAGACTTGTTGCATTTAATGGATGTAAAAATAGAAACATGTTATGCTCCACATTTTCTAATTAGCAACACAATACGTATATGGATAAAAGTTTACCGTTTATTTATGTATGTGGCTATACCTAATCTACTTCCAGCGGTATTAGATTTTACAATAAATTATATCTTATTGTATCGTAAAAATGTAAAATAATTATTTGCAAGGCGCTTGTTACGTCCAATATATTCATAGCACGTACGAAAAACATTAAATCGCAATCCAAATGCGTTTTGCTGTCGTTTCGCCGCTGTCGCTTCGCCCACATCACAGATTTCTCCATTGATATAATAACGATCCACAATCACATTTGAATCCGTCAAGCATTGTTTGCCATTGTCATTGAACCAGGGAATTGCGCGCTTTACTCGACGATTGTTTGACTACCGGCCAATTGGCTGCTAATACATAATGATTTCATATTTATTTTCTATGATTATTTATATACTTAATCTTAAATTACAATTTATCTAATCAGTTCAAAACCATATTTTTTACGTTATTTGTAGTTCTTGCAAACTGCTTGATCTCAGTGATAGTCACCTAATTAGTTAATAACTTTCAAAATTATACGGAAATTAAGGTTAAATAAAGTTCCGTAGTTACCGAACCATTTAATTAACACTTTAAATCAAGCTACTTCCTTTTAAGTAAAGGACGAGTTTGATTCCGACAAGCAATAATTTAATTTTTCTAACTAATTAACAACGTTGTTATGTTAGAATTTATGAATTATTCTAAATTATTGCAACGAATTACGACCCATTTTATTTTTACATGGTTTATAGATGTAATATAATATCTAATACATATTTTAAATAAAACATTTTATACAGCGAAAGTACAATGAATTTTATTAAAAAAAATGGAAGTTGGTAAAACAGTCTCGCAAAAAATAATTCTTTTCGAATTTGGTGTTTTTAAATATTTATTGATACTTGTGTTGAAGAGTTAATAATACTATCACTTTCCTGGGTACCTAGAAGACCAGGACAAAACTGAATTTTGATGTTACAATACCACTAAAAACCTAGAAAGAATTTAACTTGAAGTTCGTACCTCTTGAAGTACGCCCATTTTCTTATAATCAGTCTTTCCATGACATTTTATGGCGAGGTCAACATAAAAGTCTTTTAACAAAAACAAAGGATTTTTGCTTAAACAAAAAGATTGCATGCACTTTTAGTGCATAATGACCTAACAGAATGCTAATAATCTGTCTCATTTAGCGAATAAAATACAATCATCTTGTACTTATCCTTATGAGGATGGACGCCTACATAGCCTGTGCTTGATTGTTGTGGAATTCTGGATTCAGGAAATCACAAATCATCGCGACGTTTTCCAAGCAATTCTAAGCAATCTGTGAATGTCGTCAATCCAAAACAGTAGGTAATGGGGCCTAGATTGAATAAATTGGCATCGGTTAACGAGTGAAAGTGATGTCGCAACTCGAGCGCACTTTGTCATTTTGGCGTGTGCATGTTAACATGTGGGCTACCGGCTACCTGATGCTTGATTAGACGGCCTTATGACTGTGACGTCAATTTTATAATTAGGAATACCCTCTACAGTCACACCTAGTAAATAGCATTTGGCGGCTGTTTATTTTGGCAGGGTATTTGTGATATGAGCGAAGTGTTAAATGTATGATCAATATCGTGCTTGTTTATAATGCACTAAAATATTACTCGGCACGAGAATGGAAATGAACCATTTCAATATATATTTTCAAGGGTAAATCTTAAAGACCAGTTATGTGATCGGATGGATTATAATAGCTATTAGATGCACTTTCACTAGATTAGTGTTCTTAAACCGGTTGAAGTCTAGACTCTTTACTAACACCCTTTCAACGATTAAATATTTCTTAACATAACCTATAAAAGTATTGCAAATTCCAGATATATTTAATGGCTGTTGTTTTAAATATTGATTTCACAGCTCGTAAAGCAAGAAGAATGTTTTTTACCGTCACTTAAATGTAATGTTACGTCTTAAACATACGTTTATTTTCATTCGTTCGCTCACTGTTAGTAAACATTAATCTATTGTGTTTGGAGTTGTGCCATTTTCATTGATCAGTAATTTCATTGTATATAACTAAAGGACACTTTGATTAGATCATAATATTATGATGTAGTTATTATGGAAGTGATGATAATAACTACAATTAGATATGTCTACTTTTACGTAATAGTTACATTTCATTTTGTTACAAACATTTGTTTTCGTAATTGCGGTGTTATGCATTGTCATATAACGATTCGATACATTTCGACTAATAAGGACTAAAATTTAGTAACCGAGAATAATTCGTACTTTTTATGACCAGGGCTAGGAATTTTAAGATGATTATCATTCTTTCTGAATTGAGAACTTTCAACTGGTCTCGTCGATAGCAGACTGGACATAAACACTTATTTATACATATATGTAATTTCACTGGTTGAATAGTTAGGTAGATCGCATAAAAAGTAGGCATAAGAAACGTAAATAGTAAAATTGAAATCGAGATTACTTTTAAGGCATAAAAGCAGGCTTTCTTTAAAGGTAAATAGAACTTGCTATCAAACTTGGCAATAATTAGCAATTTATCCAGTCCTAATTAATTAAATCTCGGTGAAACAGTTATTGTAATTTTAAAAATGTTAACTTAAACCTACGATTTATATCTGGAAATATTAAAAAAACGCTAGCAATACTTTTTCAGCTTTTTTTTCTATGTCATAGCAGGCAGCTGAGCTAATGATTTGCTTGATGGTAAGCGATCACCACCGTCCATTAACATTCGCCAAAGTAGTATAATATGCTACCCCCTTTCAAGGGGAAAGGGATAAAGAATCGATTGACAGATCGAAAGAAGGAATAGACTGGGAAGGGTGAGGAAATTGAAACGGGTCTTCCACTTCCCCACTCATCGTATGAAACACAGTAACATGCTAATATTTCACGCTGGTCATCTGTTGGGGTGTAAAACTTTCCCGGTGGGAGCTGGCCCAATTCGTGCCGAAACGTTCTCGACTCCCACATTACAAGGCTCAAAAAAATTAATTTAATTTGTTTTTCTTTACATTGCAATTGTTACAAAAAGCAAGTAATTTTTTACAAATGTAATCTACGTCGTACATTATTATCAATAATAATAATCTTACTTTATTAATCTTATCTAATGCGCAACGAACAACATTTGGTCATATTAATGCATCATTTTAATTTTTACTAACCAGCTGTAGGTATAACATTGTTTCGTGTTAACAATGAACCTTACAATGCTTACCTTTGTGACATCTACGTGACTTGATTCTATAAATACGTGAATAACACAACACACAAAGAATTAAATAAAAATATTTCTTTAAAATCTTGGTTTGTTTTCATCATGTTTTATATTAAATTATGTTAGCTAAGACTTATTACCATTATTATTTTTTTATGTTAATTTTTTTATGTGTTCGTGTAAATATCTTATTGGGTCTTTATTAAGGGGCATATAATTTTAGATTATAAAATCACATTCTTTTTTTCCCACAGTCCGTTCTTTATACAAAGCGTTGGTAGAAGCATAACAAGCATAACTTTTTAAATGTTAATTGCTCGGTGGTGATCGCTATCCACAATACGACTCACCAGTCGCCAGATCTAAAATAATAAAATAACCTCATACATAATAAACAGATCACCTAAAATAATAATAAGCATATAAAATGAATAAAATTTAAAAACTTTACAGTTAAGCAACTTTCATTAAAAGAAACTTTTGTGTTTAGTGTAAAATTTTTATTTATCTTTGGTTACAACATGTTACTTGTAACGGTAATATTGGTTAACTCCATTAGTATTGTGTTAATTCCAATTAAAATTAATTGAATATTTAACATGTACTGTCACACAATAATTTGTATGACAAACATACCTTCAAGCTAGTAACCGTTAAAGACGCGAAGTTTTAAATATTCAATATCTTTAAATATTTTTAAAATTGTTTTTTTTTGTAAAAAAGTAAAATTAAAATATATGATTTCATTTATAAATTATAGCGATAAAAGTAATCTTGCGGATTGCACGGTGTATTGTTTATCAATTGTATAAATAATTAATTTATAACACTGAAATTGTTATAAATTTAATGCAGATTTTATTATAATATAATGGCTTGTTATACTTTTTCTAGTATATAAATACAGGAGGCAATCGATTGCGCAGTGAAGTGTAAACTCTTTGATGTTCAATGAATCATGAAATCAGTGTAGGCGATTCAACGACTTTCAGGGACAGGCCAAGACCACAAGTTCTTTTGCACACTTTATAGACATCAAAAATCGTTAATTAATACAAACAATTTTCTTTAATTATATTGTCATACTTGTGTATATGAAACCGATCGAGAATTTCATACATAACTTTTAAGTATTTCGACAGAACACTTTTTCATATGGTATCGACATTTTTTTTTTTTGGCTAATAGAAGAATATCAAGCACTTGTATTAAAAATATTGTTGAATTTAGAATGGAGTTAAAATGGTTAAATTTGAATAAAAAAATGTGTGAATTGTTTATTATCATAACAGTTATCATTCGTACGAAATCAATGACATAATTTAGAGACAATGAACGGCTAATCGGTTAATAATGATATCGAAACATAGATCATATATGAAACTTAATTAACGTATAAATGATGTCAAAATAACCGAAGTTTGTGTGTAAATCTTAATATAAATAATTACCTACTCTGTCACTTTATTTGTCCTCGATGGGCTTCTAAACTACTCAACCTTTTTATTCAAATTTGCACATCATGTGCAGTTTGATCCATCTTGAAAGATAGGATAGTTTATATTATTTCAATTACGATAATTGATTACCAACTATGCATCTATGTATGATGCATCTAGTATATTATATTATGTAACTTAATTTTAAAGAATTAAAGCAAACCCCTACGTAAACTTCAATAAGTTTAACGTAAACTTTCAACAGCCCTTTATAAATGTTTACGTACGCAAATAAAATGTATATAAATCAGGTACATTAATCTCTAAAGCAAAGTTTACGTTAACTATGAGATTAAAACTTTATTTTTATCTACAGCTTGACGTCATATAATCATTGAGCTGAAACAATACACAACTGTAATGGCTTTTGTAGTTTGTCGAAGTTGATCTCATTGGGAATTATTATGTTATATTTGCATTATTTTAATATTGTGATAGCATTAATCGTATTAAATTAAAGAGCGTTTACTTCTGATGATATTTCAGTACGTTTAGAAAGTCTAATAGCAATTAAGTTAAAACTTTTATTACAATGATAAAGCATATCAATACATGAATGCACATTCATGATCACAATATTTTACGTAAATCTTAATTAAAAGCGTTTTAATAGAAACATTTTGTCACATTAAATAGGCCATGTGAAGTGGTGTTACAACATCAGCTGAAGAATGATAATAATATCTCATTAGTTTACAAGACGCTCAGAGAATGTTGTCAAGTTTTTCAATAGCTGAACTAATTATGAATTACCGAAATAGACACCCCCCAGGAGAAAGTGACACGTGCGTTTGTTGCTTTCGCTGAACACAACACATTTTTGGGTCACACAAAATACTCCCGAATACCAAACGGGTTTTAAAATATTTGTGCCATTATGTCACCTTGGTCTGACATGTCATAATTTTGCTAATCAACGAAATGTCTTCTTGTCACGTGAATAATGAGCGTTTCGAAAAACTTTTATTAACATAAAGACAGTCGACATAATTCAGAGGTTGGTATATTTAAGTGTGTATTAATCGTCCGCTTGCTCCCTTTCGGTAATGGAAGCATGTTTAGAATAAGAAGATATCTGTGTACCAGATAACTTCTTTCTTATTTTCAGCATTAAAGCTTATTGTAATTAGCCCTCATTAAATAATTTAAAAGCAAATATACGTCTATGACTGTGTAAGCAGAACGTTTAATTGAAATACTTTAGGAAAGAGTTTTTTTCATTATAATGTTCGCAGCTGAACAGCAATGCGCTAAAACTTCTATGTAGTTTTTTTATGTATAAATTTAATTTTTTGTTTTATAGCATTTTTAAAGAACAGAAAAAATTTGATCACCTTTTTTTATTGCCAAACCGTAGTAAAATTTTCTCAGGTTTTATGTATGGATTTTTTATTTACTTTTAATCGATACAACAATTTCCAGACAATATTATGAATCACGAAGGTAGATCAGTTAACCAATCAAGTGTTCTTCTCGTTCCTCAGGCCAGTGCAGGTACTTATTTATTATCGTAAAAAGCTCTTTTGCAATTTGCATAAGAAACGATCTTGACGCGCGTATTACTTCGAGGCAAGGCATTCGGGCCAGGGGTGAATACAATTTAATAAACGAGCATGCATTTGTTTGCGTGGACATGATATTTTGTCACAGCGAAGTATACTTTGGTACTTTGTTGCTTTTTTCATTAACACATTATTACACAATTACATAATTTCAATATAATCGTGACACGATTGGCTTTGGAGGTTTTCTATCTAGCACGTAGAAGAATTTTTAAGGTTGTAAAATGTTTATGATATTTATAAGCATAATACGTGACAATTTTACACGGTTAGTAAATCTCATTTCCAAATACTTTTTCAATTTAAAGTGTTTTAATTTTTTTTTTGTTTGATGTTGACAATATATAATTCAGTCATTATTTATACCTCTCTTAAAGAATCATCAAACGTAGCATGCAGAAACCAAGCTCTATGATCTATTTATCTCTTGCTGTGTTATATATATGCATATTACGCCAGAGGCATAGATTCTAGAGAGATAGTTAAATGTAACACTATGAATTTAAATGTAAAGCAATTGAATGTATATGTAAGTACAAAATAAAATGCTGAAATTTTCAATGAACTTATTAATTGTTTTATAATTAGTTTTATTCGCCATAAAAGTCATAATTTCTTATTCGTAACATTTTTAATATCGATGGAAGAACAAACAACAAGCAACAATCCTTCTGATATGATACAGTAATTTCATACTTTAGAGCGATGTTTAAAGTTTGTGTAATTGTACAAGTTTGTATACTGCAGATATATGTGGTAGTCGAGCACGCTTCGGCACGCATTGGGCCAGCTCGCACCGGGGAAGTACCACACCCCCACAGAAGAC
>NC_052106.1:4543482-4595918 GCF_012273895.1 Zerene cesonia | reverse complement strand
AAAAAAAAAACATTGAAATATTTGTTTTTCTGTATTAATTTTTTTTTTCTAGATTCCTTTGGCTTACAATAGAGCCATTTTGCTGAGACTGTCATATATTCACCAATACAGACCTACATAATAGAATATGTATGTATTTATATCATAAATTACAAAAAACAAAAACGTCAAAGGAGGTACGTTTTCAGACAACAATTAGATGGTTTGCGTGATGTCGTATTACGTGTGAAATAAATGTTACACCTAGTTTCATACTTAATTATCGACTTCCGTTAGTATATCTGTGTCTAGATAAAATGGATATTTAATAGGTAAGCTTAGTTTGGTAATAACCTGTAACCTATCTAGAACTATCCCTTCGCCAATGATTATTACGTTCGATGGAAAAGGTTATGAGTGTGAAGTTAGGTGTATTGGTTCCTACTTTCGATTGTATAATATAAGAGAATATGGTTTAAAGTTGTTCAGTTTGAGTAATATTTTTATTATTACTTGGTATTACTATAATATTATGTTATCTGTATTATAAGAACAAATTTCGTGAAATTTTAGGCTAGAGTAGTAATATTTTCTACAGTTATTAACTCTGAAACCAAACTCTGTGCTGTCCAAAGGGCGAGGAGAGCAGTCATGACACCCATCCCAAACCATCCCAAACCGTATTTGCCAAATTGAAAAATGGTCGAAAACTTTTTTCAATTTTATTGATTTGGTTTCTGCTCATAGTCGCGATGTATTTTGCATATATATTCATGCAGAAGAAAACATACAATTAATTGATATACACGTATGTGTACAAAAGTATGTGTGTGTGTGCGTGTAAAAATATATTTATACTTTTTAAAACTATAGCCTTGATTGCCGCGCTGGGCTCTATGTAATAAACCATAAATGGTTTTAAACGTCTAGTTTAAATGTATCTCAAATATTGGTAATCCGTTATTTAGTTAAACTGAATAAATATGAAGCACGAAAAACGTATTTATAGCTAGTTTAAGTCATAACGGTGTACCTCCTTTCCTTAAGTAGGCAACATTTTGAATGCATTTCGCGACTCTCTGAAATATTAACTGTTCATGGTATATTGATCGCTTGTATGACACTTTCTTTATATTTTACTGTGAAATTAGAAAGATGGTGCTTTTACTCTTTCTACTTTCATGTTTATAATCCAAATTTCACCAGGTGGTATTCATTATAATGGTTGTATTCAAACGTCGTTTAAGCATTTGTTAAATAGAAAAATAACACATAAATAATTTTAGACAGGTCAAAACTATAAATAAACAGCTATATTTCAGCAACGTCCGGAATTACTGATCCGAATGACTAAATATCCTAGGGGTGATCCATTATATGCTATTTTCTTTACCCTTCAATAGCAAACAAGGATATTCTGTTTCATAACAAATTAAATTAATTTAAAATTGCAAAATGGAACTCTCAGTGCAACCTAATAAAGAGCAATGTGTAGATTTTTAAAGGTTATCTGCACATATAATAATAGAATGGCACTTTCGAAGGCAAGCTCCGATTCTTAACTACATCCGTATTCGTATCGGACTTATGTTAATTTCAACCTTTAACATAATTTTATTAGATAAGCAACCATTTTTTTTATTAAATATTTTTAATTTATTTTTGTGCACTACATTGTGCTTACACAGTATATAAAACCACATGCAATATTGTCTATGGATGACAATATTTAATTCATAAATTAAAAACTGTTTAGTTAGAGTTTAATTCTTGTTTACACAGATAATAACAGAAAAGTTTTCCAAATTACTCAAATAACATATTTTATTATAATCTCAATCTAATATTCGTATTATATTTTTAATCGATGCTTAAATGACCATATCAATTAATTTGTTTTGTTACACTCGTATTGTCTTGATTGCCTTTGTGATTGAGAACATCTAATATAAAAGGTAGGTATTTTATCATAGAATAGAGTTGACTTCATAAGCTATAATGGTATGTAACCTTGTATTATCACAGGGTTATAGTATTATTTTCATTACTTGTCGATTACAATAAGCGATTATTATCTCGCTACGGTCGCATGATCTTGTACCAGGTTGAGGTATCATCTATTTTATTTTATGACTTTGAAGAAAATATTTATATATTATAGGATAACATACACTTAATGAACTAAAAGGTCCAAGATTATTTAATGTTATATGTAGGCAGTTAAAGCTAAAAAGAAAAAATAAAAAATTGTGAAAATAGCAAGTAGAATTTTAAGAATTTAAACGTATGATATCTTTTCATATAAACAACAATAAGACCGTGTCTTTGACCTGAAGCTGGCAAAAAAATCGCCCAAAAGTTTCAAACGAAGATAGACAAAAAATCCGCTTGTTAAATATTCTTGTTATTATGTAGTACCCATAAGAAACATATATTATAGAAATATTTTAGCTTAGGATTTATAAAAACTAATTGTATCAATAAAACAGTGCTATTTTTCACTGATCATTTAAGTAAATAATTGCAGCGTGCATATATTATATAACATTTCATTTATAATACATTTTAAAAATTTAGGGGTTATTGGGGTGTTATTATATTATCATTGGGGTGTTACCATATTTACCGCACCGTATGTGTCAAAAGCCTTTTTTTAAGATACTCAGAATATCAATATCGAAGATAACGTTATATTATATCTATCTTATGCATAGAGTTTATGTTCAAGTAATCACGTCTAATTTCCACAGACGTGAGTGACGATAGACAGTAATGATAGTTATATCTATGCATTAGGGTTCTTGCATAGCCTCGGCAGGTACTTTTTTTTTTAAACACGTAAATATCTTAGTACTTTTATTTTCTTACAAGTGTCAAGATATGATTACACAGTTACTATATAGATATACTATATAGAGTGTCTAAAAATGAGAGCCTTTCATGTTTATTATTCACATGAATACATACTTTAGATTCAGAGAAAATTTTAAGAAAAGCATTATTTTTCGTTCTAGCCATCAGATATAGCGCATATCATTATTCACTAAAGATTTTTTTTACAGTTTACCTATATTTTTAAATACAATATATACATATCTCAAAATACACAGAAGAAAGTGTATTGCATAGGGTTCCCACAGAAATCGGTAGTAGCACTTGCTTACGTGAATTGCTGCATTGTTTCGTTTTTTATTTTGTTTTGCGACGTTAAGCCACAATGACAGTACAATAGCCCGATAGATTAACGAGTAGCAATAATTGCATTGAAGAGATATGAACCTTATTAGTATCGTGTGATGGTCATTATTGCGACGGTAATTTCAAAGTAAATGGGTACTGAAATTGCTAGGGTGTTTGTTACATTTTCAACTGAAAAATGGTGATTACAAATTGCTGTCGTAATTATTGCAGAGTTGCAAATCAGCATTCGTGTCCGAAACACAAAATCTGAATTTAATCATGTCAATTTCTATAAAGTTTTTACTTCAAAAAAAATCTAGTTATCTAAACTGTATAGGCGGCGAAAAGCAGTACCTATCTAGTCCACAACTATGTATTGATTCAAACTAACAAATTCAATACTGCAAATAATTATTTCACTTGTTTTATGGTGAAGTTTATATTCATTACGTCAATTTGTTTAGTTTTGTTATATTTGTTATGAAGATCGAAGTGAAAATTTTCTAGTTCCAACGCCAACGCAATAGCATTCAGACCAAGGAGACAGTTAAACGTTAAATTCATAGTTGTAACAATGATCGCCAGCAGGTTTAACAAAACTGTGGTGTTCTATAAAATTTACGGTGTATAAGAACCGATGCCAAACTATAAAACTTTAATAAGACGCGATTATGGAGGAAGCTAAAAGACCAAGGTGGCCGCCATTGTTTACTAGTCTTTTGTTTAAAAATCAGTTCATTTATATAAACAAAAGACTAATCGCCAAATGAGTAAAAAAGAGAAATAGTTTTGTGAAAACGTTTAACAATTTTTGTAGTTGACTTTTTTCTGAGTGAAATTTTTTTCTATGTATTACGTCACGTCTTAACCAAAATTATACACTATACATTGTATAGAAGACTGACCCAGAAAATGAAAACGTATGTAAACACGACTGCTTATTAGACTCACCAAGTGTTACTCATGTGTGTAAGGGTGTACGAGTAGGTCACTTAATTGGAGTGTTTCAGAAAATAAAACTTGTTTTTATTTTCGTTTTTAAGGTGTGTTTCGAAATTATTGTTCAGAAAGATTTAATGAAAATTTGTTTATCGATTGGATTTGGGATAATTGCCTTGGTTTGCTACTTATACCTGAATGCAATGTTTTGTTTTCATCTATTTTGTCTTTTTGAAAATTAACATGTTTAGGTTGGATACGACTTAGGCTCTAAGTATTACATATAATTTTTATTACTGAATACTGTCCACATAAACATAACTATTACACATTGTAACCTACAAGCTCATGTTATAGTCTAGTGGAGGATCTGCAAATAAAAAATATCTTTGATGGACATAATACTAAATATAGTGTTAAGGAATACCTTAGCTATGTTAGAGATCAAATATTAGTGTTCACATATTGTATTATTTAAGGTACAATATCATACAGTCACCAGATTTGTACACGTGTATCGAACTTGGCAAATAAAGTGGAATTGCATTGTGCTCGTGATCGTGCGAGAAAGTTATAAGTGAGTATAGTATACAAGTTCCCTATTTGGCATTTAAAATTAGATACAATTATGTATGGATTATTGCTTTTCAATATTTCTGTATACGGTATATTATACTGTATTTTCATTGTTTATGTGGAAATGCTTCAAAATTTTAAACATGTCTGGTACATTCATTTAGAGCAATAGTACAAAATCATACGTATTTATTTAATATATAATTTAACACAATATAATAATGTAGCTACTTAGGTACCTATATAAGTTTTTTAAACGATTCATAAAAGTCTTTAATTTAAAGCTAGAAAAATACAAATTAGCTATTTCAAAAGTAAACTATTGGGTTCTTAGAACAGATAATATAACACCATGTTCTTAGTATTACCTGTGTAACTTTCATAACTGATAAGTCATAACCAAAATGATAAACTAGCGAATTGCTGATAAAATCCGCTCCATAGAAAGGAAACACATTGGTTGCGCTCTAAATTCCATAATTGGTGTCAATACCGACTTTGGCGATTATACACAAGTGCGACCAGCTCATTGCTAATACAAATATCGTCTTGTACTGATCGCGTGATAGAATTTCATACATAACTGCATCACGTATTTCCTTGACATTAACTAATTGTATAGCGTGGTATAAAACAAGCAAAGACCTAATAAAAAAAATCTTTATTTCATATTTGCGACAAGGAAGAAAAGGTACTGTAATATTTCCTCAATAATTAAGATTGTGGTCTTACGGTATGATGTTTTAAAAGAATATGTACAAATATCGCTAAACTTCATGAATAGTTGACATATGCTATTTCTAAACGGTTACAAATTCAAGAACCAAATTAAGACCACAAATCCTTAATAAAATTATGGTTAACGACGACATTTTAATATTTCATCTCAGCATAAAGTTTTCGCGGACCAAACATATTTTCAATGATACAGCTATATTCGCTTCACACCTACGTATCTCCTTTCATGTTGGTCACCTAAATGCAAATGTAGATTAGCCTTTTGTGTAGAATCGGTGGTCGTGAAGTAGAACAGTGACTGACTAGTAGGCGTAATGTCCTTAAAGAGAGTTGCAAAACAAGTTGAAAGAGATAAAAGTAAAAATGGCTAACGGTCGCTCTTAGGACTTAATGAGTTCTGGACTTAATATGGAAATAGACTTTGTCATTTCCTCTAAAACACAAAATTTATATATTCGGTCGTTAGTTTTTCGTTTTACTTGGACAATATACTGTAACGATGATGTTGTTTAACAATACTAATGTAATTTTAAAATGTTGTGTAAAAATTAAATTAGAAACGAGAGCTTGGTAACGAAATAAGTGTTTCAGGGTTCACGAGTTGTTTGGACATTAGATATTAATAATACGACAGCAATAAAACTGCAGCTAGGCATCCCTAGAATGCTAATCGCGCCGTATCTTCCTATATGGAAACTTTGTGTTGTTTGATGTATCGTCACTGAGATCATTGTCCGTGTATGTCAAATGAATATAAATCAATTACTATAATCCACATTGATCGCAGTAATTGCCGTTTCAGCCCACGTACTATCCCGTTGTTTTATATGAAGGCGCATTTGAGCTTTGTTTAAAAACATTGTGACTACAAATGGCAATGGCAAGTCAAAAATAGTTAAACCAGCTAGGGTTTCAACAATTTCCATTTCAAGAATTTCTTAATTAGGTCATTCTATTATACTAAGTTAATTAAGTAAACACACACCAGGTTTTGACAGAACAAATACAAATAGATGTTAAAATGTAAAAAAATGTAATCGATCATGTTATATACTATAAAAAGTGAACTGATTTTACCTGGTAGTACTAAGGGAACTAAGTGTATTAAGGGAAAAAAACAAGAATCGATTTAGACATAAAAACCTGTTATAATTAACCCGTGAGGAACATAGATAATTTAATTTAAAAGGAAAAATACTGTAAACTATTCAGATCAAAGGCCTTGCAAAAATACTATCACAGAAAGAAGCTAGAACGCGTTGCAAGTAAGATTTAAAATAAAAAAACATTCTTGATAATAATTTCTTACATCCGACTGGTGAGCAACTTTCTGTATTTAATATGTATACGTAAAAGCATCGTTTTAGAATAATAAACAGGACGAAATTTAAACGAATTTCAAAAACAAAAACAGCCGATAGTTTATTCGTTTTGCAATTCAAAAGAGATCATTAGTCAGTATTAGCTAACGTTCTGGTATAAAGATTGAAAACATTACCTCTTCTTAAAGCAAAATCGTGATCTTTATGTTTTTGTAAATGCACTTTCTACTATGAATTATGTTTTATATGGAAACGTGAGTTGCATTCGTGCGGAACTGGGTCTCTCACAGTTTTGTTTCTTGGGGTCATCAAGTCTTCGAATTGAAGGTTCAATCCTTAAAAATTGTGAAATGGATAACGAGTATTATGAAACAATTGAATTCGGTGTAGGAAAATAATACCTTTCGAGCGATGATCGAAGCAAAACCACAGAACAAGTATTAACCAAATTGTATATGCTATTGAAACGTATTATATATTATCGAAGCATATATATCCAATATCATGCTTTACATGTAACATTATAAAGGTAACAATTACACAAATGTTCATTACACTTTTTACCGGTTTTTTTTTTATCATAACAGAGGTAGGTACAACAAATCTTGAAATAACCGAATAATAAAAACCATTTCACGACATTAAGCTATAAATTATCGTTTCGTATTATAACTCCACCGAAACTTACATTTTTTGGGAACGAAATAATATTTTAAAAAATTTAAAGCATTTTCAAAAGATTAAGCACATTATTTAAAAAGGATTTATTAAAACAGCAATAGAAGTCAAATGGACATAAAGAAAAGCTAATTAATATGAGTGAGACAGCGATGTCTGGACATTTTTCTAAGAAATTCCAACCTTGATTTTATATTGGAATAACTTCATTAATACAATATGTGGTTTATTGATGCTACATTGAATTTATTGTGTGGGATTATGGTGTAACAGGCCCACAATAATATTTATGTTAAGTTGTACGGCGCCGTAAGTAACTCGATTTATAATTTCAGTTTTAAAATCTATATATATAAAATTCTCGTGTCACAGTTTTCGTTGCCATACTCCTCCGAAACGGCTTGACCGATTCCTCTGAAATTTGGTAAGCATATTGGGTAGGTCTGAGAATCGGCCAACATCTATTTTTTACCCCGATATTCCTACGGGATACGGACTTACGCGGGTGAAACCGCGGGGCGCAGCTAGTAATATATAAAAACGCTTCTAAAATCAGGGGCAAATTGTTTTTAACAAATATTCATAACACGTTGATCAAATTTTCTTATATGAAATCAGTGTTACATTATTTACTACGGTGACCCTTCGATATAAAACAGTATTATGCAATGCGGAAACAGACGTACAGGGCGGTTATTGCTAATTTATGATTGAAGCTCACTCGAGTTCCTACTGATGCCGGTGAGAACGAGTTATGTCCCTGGCATCTCTTCTATATAAATAATAAATATTTATATTTACATTTGCACGAATGTATAATGAGTTCCATGATATCCTCTATAATGACAAATATTATACAATGCAAACATGAATGAAGCGGTTGTTTTGTTTATTAATTACTGAAATACCGAGGTGCGGATTCTTGTATAAATATCATAACTTATTAATATAATATGCTACAAAACGTTATTAATTTAATAATATTACTTTAATGTATCTATGCCATATTTGTAAATAATGTCCCGATATCTGACAATTTCAAATATATAAATTGAAGCCTGGTAAAAATTAGTTTGATAAACCGTTTTTCTATAGTAAGCTTGTTTTAATACTTAGAATTAATAAAGATACTATTCATTTTCATTGTTGAATGATTTTATAATCATTGCAGTGACTCCAATCTAGGTTAGAGGTATCGTGTTAAATGAAGAGACCTTGGTGGCATTAGTAGGTGTTACGAATCTTAGATTTTGTGGTCTGATAACTATTAGACAGTTATATATTAAAAATTAACTATCGAAATTGTATAAACGTATATTTCGTGAGGAATGACTTACTATTTATAAAGCAACTTGTACGGTACAAAATATACTGTATTTGTTACAAATCTCATGTTACAGAGTTCACATATTTATCCATATAACCCACATCGATATCTATGAAATGTATTGTAGGTATGTATGTATGTTCAATATTTCTTACATTTCAACTTGATTTCGTCTGACTCTTCGGCATAATTGAATATTTCGACTAAAAGGTATTTAATATAATTTTAAATACATAGATATAAATGAACTATCTACAAGTTACAGGTGCCCCGTGGTATGAAACATTAATAAAAAAATAAACCTTGTGTCTGAAGTATTTATTTACAACCGAATAAAATATGATGTTATTGTAATAGTCTTGATGTTTCGGTTAAATCAGAGCACGCAATCAGTTTTCTATTACGGTAATAGTTAACTGTTTTATAAGATACCCGTATCAAACAATTTCTTAACCACGCACGTAATTATTGACAAGTTTTGTTAACTAGCTTGTATTCGCTTCATTGGTTTTACTTGGAATATCGCTGATTACAAAAAGAACCAGTTATTTATAACAATTATATGTATACTTTATGAGAGGATTATGTAAAAATCCTTTTACGAAAGTATATAACTAATAAATTTTAAATAGCGAAGACATAATGTTATTAGGCATACAAAATCTACATAAACATACATTTAATATACATCTAGCTATCTATAAAATATGTAAATGCTAGTTGGTTGCATAACACTCGCCAATATTTTGTAGAAAGGCATGTTTTTTATATGATTAAGTATGTACATGAAAAAAGATATATAAGAAGTCCAGTATCGTGTTAGCTAAAGTCTTAAAGTTGTACTTATTCCCGTAAGGGAAAAAGACAGAGCTATATAGGTCGTCTAGCGCCTCCACTTTAAGGTGACACCCGAAGGCGGTAATGTAACTGCTTATAATTTACTTCTGACTTTTGAACATGATATTTAACTGAAGCCAAATTCCTGTTATTTTCTCGAGCTAGTATTTAGAGTAGCATTAATGAAATTTCAGGATAAGTTAATATCTGTTTTTACGTCTGTATCAGTATCGAAGTTATTCTCAATCATCTAAGAATCTGCCAGACTTAGATTAATTAGCTGCAGAATAGAACATAATATGCGTCTGGTCACAATATGTACAAATATTAAATAAAATGTGCACAAACAACTAAAAACAAAAAATGCTTTATTAGTAGCATCAACAAAAACAAACATTGGCCCACTTGCTTATAAGTCGATGCTCTTACACAGAGTATACGTGAGGAAATTATTTATTCCTGAAAAATACAGTTGAGTGTTAATTATAAAACATTAACCAAAGCATTTCTGTATATTAAAAGATAGGCTAAAGGATACCCTAGATTTTATATAATTCTAAATAAATGGTTTAATATTAGCATCTAATATAATAAAGGTAACAGATACGTAAAATTATAGTATTATGTTATCCGTCGTAATATATTTGCTCACATATTTATATACAAAAACTATGAGCTTTATTAATGTCAAATAAAAACCGTTGCTAAAAACCGGTCATACCATATCGATGAGTAATTAACGTTATCACATATAAACGGTGTGGTTTGTAGTTTGTACTAAATGTGCCTGTATAAGATATTAGGCCAATAAAAAATTCAGCCAATGTACGTCGGATATATTTTGCATTGTTTAAGTACATTGTATTACTCAACTTTTTCCATACCATTGAAGGTAAACAGTTTATATGTCTTGCATTTTTATTAGCAATCCTTGCCACCAAAATGTATGACGCAGAACGCGATTCATAAACATTCATATATGGCACAATAGAAATCAATTGAAACGTTTTTACTAGGCGGTTACATAATTACATTGTTGCTACGACTCTCAAACGCTTTTGTCACAACCATTCTCTAACTTCTAGCCACTTTTATATATTTATATAAATGTTTCAATATATTATATACACACAGGTAGAAAAACATAATATATTATTTATTATTTTTCGGCATCTGTGGCATTGATAATTTCTTTTAAATAGCACTAGACGTTATTCCTATAAAATGGTTACAAAATACTCTTTATTTTTTTTACTTTTCGACGTTGTCGCGTACCATTTCGTAAGCACGTGTTTGTTACTTCTTTGTTGTAAAATAAGAAGGTAAAAAATTGTCCTACATTACCTCCTTTGCAGCAATTACGTTGTGTACACTATACTCTATAGTCGCTTGTAATTGACTCATGTAAATTGTAGGCATACAAAACTATTATCTGGCGAGCATAAACTGCAAAACCAGCCCCTAAAAATAAAATTGAACATACTAAATAAATTACTAGGCCAGTGATTATGTTACTCTTTATTCTTTTTAGGTTTCTTTTAACGAAGTCACGCCTCGCATAGGATACGAAAACAAGTTATGTAGGATTGAGCCGCTCGATTCTACGAAACTGAATTACGAGAAGGATTATATTATGAGTATGAGGAAAATGATGTAAAGTTGGATTAAATCTTAGTAGTTTTTCGGGATAATTAAGTAACTGTAGACACACTTTTTAAAATTGAGATAGTGTAAGAATGAATAGATTCATATCTAATCATTGCGTGTGTCAATGTTTTAGCTAGTTAAGTACTTAAACAGTTAGATTTTAATTAGTTTTCTAGTTTGTCCTTTCTTGTAGGAATATTTTGGTTCTTGGAATATAATTCAACTAAAATATTCCTTTGACTGTTATACTTTGTATTTTCATTTGATAATCACGTAAATATTTTGTCCTTACATATATATTTTCTAAATGCGAAAATGTGTTTGTTTGTTCATTTTTTTTTTGTTCGTCTTTCTTCCATGCCCAACGGAGCGACTTTATGTAATTATTTTCGTGTCTGGAGATAGAGAGGAGACGAAAAACAATTATTTACCGCGTTAAAAAATAGCCATTGAATTTCTAAGCTGGCGAAGCCGCAGGCAGCATATACTATATTTGTATCTATGTATTTGTATTTGTCACTCTTCGTCATAAACGAGAATGCATCATCTCATAAATTTAAATTTATGCAAACGGTAAATGCCATTCAATTTGATAGTATTCATTCTATATTTAACGAGTCATTGATCTCTTATCTGCTAGGAATGTCTTCCATGCATGGTATATAGAGTATGGCCAGAGTCGGATTTAACCTAAGCGCTGCCCTGAGGCATTATGAAAGATAACGATTATCTGCTGATTTTTTGCAAAGATGCAAATGTTTTTTTTTTGGGCAATGGCGTTCTATGATATTTAAAGATTGTGCCTTTTTTTCGCTGCTAAAAATTTAAAACCCAAACATTTTATATGAACAGATACATTGTAAAATAATGAATCTTAATTAATCCGTATTATGTTTTAAAAAATAATTTAACCTCTGCCGCCCTAGGCATGAGCCCATTCAATGCCCTTAGTTCAAATCCAGCGCTGAGCAGCCTTATAATATTCAGTAGATACAAATGCCTTCGGTACCAATAACAGGTTTGCCGAGACTTTATCTATGGCAGTCAGGTTGTGGATTGTTGCTAATCGGTCACGTTTATTAAGATTTTGCAGGTTATTTTGCTGATTATTTCGAGCAGCTTTTCGAATTATAATCTAGATATTATTAACTGCCAGGTTTCGACTGACTGGCCGTTCTTTTTTCATTTCTTGAAAGTTATCCTAGTCCAAGCAGGAGAAATTTAGCGAGCTCATCATCAACTCAAAAAATCATTAAAATCCGCTCTGCCTTCTAGATCAACTTTCTTTCTTTTATGATATTATGCGAAAAATACAGACCTTTATTATCAAATACTATGTTCCCGAAAAATAAAAGTCGTTAAATAGATGTCTTATAAGATTTAATATTCAACAATTTAATATGAAGCAAAATTCTAATCTGATGAGAAATGTATTTAAAAATGCAGAAGAAAAAGGTGTACGCTTTTGGTAACTGCGTACGAAAACAACAAAAATGTCTATTTGTTTATCTAATTACCATTCAGTACACATACAGTCTTAATCAGATAAACAATTTAATTTAAATATGTACTGATTACTGACTCATTTGATATTAACGATTTATCTGTTTATATAACGTATAACCATAGTTATTTATTACGTTAGTTGAGTAACCGTGCACAATGATCGTTCCGTATCAATGAATCAGACTCGCGTCTCCCATTTCCGAGTATAATAATGTTATTGAATATTTCTCATGTCAGCGTAATTACTAACGAAATATATATTATATTTCGTTATAATTCAATAATTGAATATTAATCAGCTTAAAATCGTATTACTTCAAACGTATTTAACGGTTTTCTTTGATCTGGTTGAACTCGCGTGATCGGTGGTGCTATTGTCATTCTATTTTTGTGTGTTGGTATTTAAATTGTGATTTTCCTTTTTTTTAATAAGTGTAAATATCTAATATTTTAAATTATTTTGACGAGGTTGAAATCCTCAAAGTCTCCTTAACTTGTCTAGTATATTTTTAAAATGTCATTATATGAATATATAATATTCAAATGGTATCCACGTAAAACAGGTCTCATTTTTATAATCATATATTCTTAAGCCTTTTAGTTAAAACATTGCTACTATTAATACTGCGTCTTGTTTATTTTTAATACTTTTTGTAATGATGCAAGCCCACAACCCGAATGTTTTCCGAATCAGTTAATTTGGGTCAAAACTACTGTAAAAGGGCGCTCTGTAAAGAGAGCGTGTCATATCCGACGTTGAAATTCGTGCAGTATGCCAGCAGTAGACACCGTAGAAAGTAGCTAAAGGTTGACAAAGGTCGGAAACGATTTTCCACTGCCTAATGGTTAACGACCCTTGAAGAGCATTATTGCAATCAAATGGTAGCGTTTGTTTATAAATAAAAGAAAGTCTAGTGACGATCGAAGTGTAACGATAAATATATTATTATATTGGCCGTTTTCCTTTTCGAAATTGGCATGGTGAAATATATCTACATACATTTTGCTTAGTTCTACAATATCAATGATTTATTGTTTTATTTATTTACTAGATATGCCGCAAGGTTTCACCAGTAAATTTCACTGGTATCACAGAAACAGGTTTTTTTCTTAGCTTATATCTTTTTCTGATATATATATAAGCCAGTATTTTGTATTTTTTTGTATGTCATAGTCGTCGATTGAGCCGGTGGGTCGCCTGATGGTAAGCGCTACCACCGCCCATAAACACTTGGAGGGGCGTAAGGTCGATTGCAGACCTTACGCCTCTACGAATGGATTGCCGACTTCAAGCTGGAAAGTGATTAAGAAAGGATTGATGAGAGGAATAAGGGAAAGGACTGGGAAGGGTAAGGAAAAGGATATGGGCCAGATTATAGATAAAGAACACTAGACAATATCTTATGACTAAATGTTCCGTTAACCACCCCACACAACCACTCACTTATACGTCATTTAATACAGAGCATTGCATTTACCTACTTCACAAATTAGGTTATCCTAATTTTTGCTAAAGTAAATGCATGTCTATTTTATCCCCTTCCAATGGTTTGTTATTATTACTGTTAATTAAGTTACTATAAAATTATTCATTGCTACTTTACCAAATCTCAAAATAACATATTATGCGCTATTATTTGACGCACCTGTGTTTTGCGGAAATCGATTATATTATGCACGGCAAATATTTTTTACGTAACATAATTTAATACGTTTATCAATTCTATTGATTAAATTTTTCTAGATTTAAGCATATTTTTTATGTATGTAGCTAATAGTAGAAACTATCGAATATATAATATTCGATAGTTTCCACTATATATACTCATAAATTAATAAATTCATACATAAATTGATTATAGATATATTTAATTATAATTTTCTGTAGCGAGTTTCTTTTAAGACTTTAACTTGACTCAACGTTATAAATAAGTTGTACCTATATTTATTGAAATGTGAATGATGAATAAACCACAATTGCACGTTGTTAATATGTAGTTTAAACCAAAAAGCATTATTCTTTGACGATGTTATTATAAAATAATTTATACAAAAAACTAATTACGTCTTAATACCTAGATAAAATTAATCGGTAGTTTTTATAGCCCATGTTGAGTCATGGCTGATTAAAAGAAGTAAGACAGGTAGAGCGATGAATTTATGTACACATAGCTTTATTTTTCATTCTATGACTTCAATCTGATTGAAATCAGTGTATTTCGATCCGGAAGAAAATATGTTTTCGTTAATCACCGATATCATTAAGATTTTTTCACGACTTCTTGTGATAAAGCCATTAAAACTGTTGATTTATGCTATTTGCGTTCCATTTACACGTTTCCTCCTGAAATTTTATTCATGGATATGGGTCAGTATTTCAATTACAAAATTTGCGATTACCTCATGGAGCAAAAAAAATGAAACACTTTATATTATTAGTGTAGAAAACAGGCTTAGCCTTTTATTGTCTTTACTATTGGATTGAAGAACATTGACATCATGAAAATATTTTTAGATGAATAAAAAAACATTGCTATGGCTAAATATTCCACAAAACATTCTGCACATTTAAGACGTACATATTATGTAACTTTAAGCTCATAAAATTTGAATTTTGCTCTGATACTGCTAAAGTAAAAAGTAAAAACCTATTTTTAGTCCATTCATAAATACATTGTATGCATAATGGACGCTGCAATGTCAAGTGTCAAAAACATGTGCATAAAGAATATCATCACAAGTTATGTCTATGCTACGACAAATATTAATTTGTAACGTATCTGTTGTGCATGCAAAGTAGACTGCAGCTTTCGATTATTAATAAATATAATATTCTCTTTCACTTGTGCGTTGAAACATACAGTCAACTGAACGAATGTGGACAGGTTGCCGACTGACATACTTTCCGTGTTCGCTTTGTATATAATTATATATTATCAGTACCAAAACATATGTGTACGCGTTCGAATTTCAATATTTTAATCAGACGCATGTTTTTACTCCCGGTCGATGGTTTTTACTTTCGAATTGTTATGCATATTTGTTTTAATTAAATTAACCCTTTCAATAAGTAAAATTATTAAATGATTTTCCTTGATAATTTATGGTTAGATAAAAAATATGTTATTAATATTGCTACTTACCACTACTCATTAGAAAAGTGAAGATTTGTCTTTACTTTTTGGTTTCACGGCTAACCTAACTAAGCTAAAAATGCAAAATATCGGGGATCCCATGTATTAATGTAGTCACAGTAATGATAAAACATGGATAAAATCTTTAAATACTTATTTATCGTAATACCTGTTATCGATTGCCTTTGGTTATTTATTAAAACTAAAATTACTCGCTACTAGTACATCCACACTCTAACCAAGTACCACGTATTAAATAATAAAGTAATTTTAACTGTAGCAGCATGTAATGTTATTCCGTCTGATCTGATGATTGGAAACAATTTTGAACCAAAAATAGTAATTTATTTTCACATATTGATCACTCTCATTAAAATATTGTGAATCATATCTCATTACTTAGGCAGTCGTTCTCATTTCATATTTTAATTTGCAAATATTATGAAATGTATTAGGTTACGAAAGAAGCAGTTTACTCAAGGAATTGGATCAGTTTCTGAATTAATTCGCGGTTTCCGTTCTATAAGAGGAAAATTGTTTGCTGATTCAAGTTAAAAGTAATAGAAAAATCCTTTTTTGAAAATACGTATGGTTTTATTTCATAATTAATAAATAGTTAGCGATTAATTTACATTACATGATGTAACATAATATATCTATAGATACATAATTCTTTAAAATATCTTTTAGCATAAATTTCAAAATACTTATACAAAAATAATGTCATGAAATTTTCGTAACATTTTTTGATTTATTTTTTTTTTTTTTAATTTTAAGCGACAGCATAATTTTAATATTTTTAAAATTTGTATGAATAAATGACGGTAAAGTTATTTTTTATACAGCGCCATCTAGGTATGTACTAATAAAACTCGAGAACCTTTTACGTTTATCTCTCTCTCTCTCTCTCTGTGATGTTGGAGTGTAACTATAGATGGCGCTTAAATAAGCATTTCATGCGCCTAATCTTATGAAGATGGCACTAAGTGGAAAACAGCTAAATACTTTTAATCTTCACCTTATTTTTTTATTCACCTATCTAACTGCACAGTTACACCACAGATAACATATAATAGTAGCTATTACACATATAGCATAATAGTATATTATACTATACCTTATTTGAATGATTGATTTTGTACCTAGTCTTGGAGACAATTGCGTCTGTGGATATTTTTAATTAATTTAAATTTTATTATTAACTAATTCAGTTTCAGTTTGTAATTGTTCTTAACTGATATAATATAACGTAATCGTTTGTTTATATTTGATGCTTTAAATAATTTCAATAGAATACAAACCTACCCATAAATAGAATCAGATAACAGGGGATAATATTTATGTAGGTAGCTTCATCACAAATTCAGCTACCGAGTTCCAGGTAATCAATTTTTATTCCAATAAATTGCTTGACCGTTGTATGATTAACACGACCGTATAATAAAATGGTCAATACCCATATTCATCAAGTAAAAAAGGCGGAGAATAATTAAATTTGACGACGTTTAATCTGAACGTAAAATAAAACAACACGCGTCTCGTCTTCGCGTCGTAATATCGAAACTCGTAGTAGGGTTTGTGCCTCGGAGATGCTTTTTTTCATTTTTTACTCGTTGAAGATAAATTATATCAACGCATTATCCTGTAGGTTTCGGTTTGGGTGCGGCGTCCGCGGGGAATCGTGCATAACTTGAACGCTACGTCATAGCGGGTAAAAAACTTCGAACTCAGGCAGTCAAGGCCTTTGGAACTCCAGCATTTATATGTTGTATACTATAAACATCTACACCAGCATGTATTTGTATGTAGGTAGTTTAAATCGATGCGTGGTATCTTTTCGTAATGTACACGCATTCTCCGATGGCCAATTTTCATTCCTGAATAAATAAATGTTTTCCACTTTAGGCTAATGTGCGCTTTGAGGTATTCGAGTTGCGAGATTTCCTCGTTCAATTAATTTTCTTAACACGGGATTATTTTTTTATACCTTAAGAATAAGTTTTTTGGATATCTTATTAACGGGTTTAAAATTTTTTAGTTGTTTTTAGATTTTAACTTGTTCTTTTAACTGTGTGCTATTTTACTGCACATTCATATCAAAATGAGAGATGATGTTGATCCATTTTTATACTTAGTTTTGAGAGTAAAAATATAATAAATAGCTCTTTCAAATCATTAATTCGTTCCTTGTTAATGACATTATAAATATAAACAAACATTGCGTTTGCGAGGTAGTTAAACAATTTTAACGGTTTCGTTTCGAAGAAAAAGTGCCAGATATCCGAGATGGTCGAGCTGTTGTTTTTTGTGTCGACTTAAGATGCCTGAGCTGATTAGTTTTGAGAAGTCTTCTGATATGATACTTGTGCACTTAAAAAAGAATTTTAATCCAAACCCCAATTCAAAATTGGAATTACGTAATGTATTTTTGAGGTATTAATTAAATAGCTCATACGTATTATACGTAAAAAATTAAACGCAAAATGTTGTGTCGGTAATAAGTATGCAATTATAGTTCTTTAAAGTTTTAATTAGTAATTTAAATATAGACTATAATTCTAAAACTTCGACATCGGGAAATTGTAGAGAATGCAAAGATTTTTTGTTAAACCAATATACCAATAAATTCAATAAGTTATATTTATAAGCAATATACGCCAATTTGTCATTATTTGTTCTAGGTGTCAGTATGGGGCAATAGCACAGTTGCAGAAGTAATCAACGATCCCTTGCAAGAGGCTGGAATTGTCATAGCTGGGCTTCCATCTGGACCTTTGTCAGTGCCGTTATCCCTACCTATTGCTGGGCCTCTTCCTCCACCAGAAGAAGCAGTGGCACCTCCAACCGCACTTTTGTTTCTCGGAGGCTCAAAGGCCCCCGTGGAACCAAGGGCACCTGCAATTTTCTTGGAAGGGGAAGTAATCGTCATAGAATTTGAGCCACCACCGTGGGATGGAAATGACCTAGAAGTCTTTCTTGCTTGGGAGAAAATATATGGTAAGTGAAAAATATAGTGGGGAAAATAATCCCGTCAAATTGATTTACGATCGAATTATGTCACTTATTAGTGAACGTAACAAACCAAAACCATAAGTTTTGGAACAGTAGGTACCTACAATTACTCCAGTGCATGCTACAAGAAATAATTACGATTACATGTGCATGTAAACAAATTTAATAATATTTCCAAATAGGTTTTTTATTTAAAAAATTTAAATGAACGTAACACATAATTAATGGCAATCCATACTAAAATATAAATATTAAATACAGAAATCTAGTGCCTGTACCAATTCTGAACAGGTTAATTCATAACAAACGTGTCTTTAGACTTTCACACCTACGATATGACCATAAAGTTTTCTAAAGACAACTGAATGAGCACTACTCGTACATTGACTTATAGTTGCTAGCGAGTCATATCTTACGAAAAGTATTTCCTTAACTTTCCTTGCTTGTGCCTTGGAGCGCTCGTCAATACGAGTCGGTTGTGTATTAAGTATTCCGTCAGCAAACTATGTTTGTAGAAAGCGGTTTGGCAATATTGAAACGTGTACGCACGCCGTTGCTATTGTCCGGTAATCTTTCGCAGAAGCGACTCGTATGCAAAGCTAATGCAGCCGCCGTGATCGCCATACCGATAGAAGTCGTCCTGATTTTGGTCCTTATTATCGCGGAATAAGGCTTTTAAAATCACACGCCATTTTAGGTTAATACCTTATGTGTTAACGTATAAAAAGACTCCTTGTAATAAATACATGCGATCAAGTTTCGCCTCTCCAGTTGCTATACCATAAAAAGGAATATCACAGATACTTAATATATCACATACAGAGCGTAGATACCTCATTATGCTTAATCTGCTTTATTTACAAGTTAAAGCAACGTACGTATTTAAGAGACCACCTAGATACTTAGATATCATATAGACAATGAAAGTAATTTGTAATGTATAGGTTTATATATTTTTTTTTGTTTCAGCGTCTATGCTGTTCTCAGCAGTAGAACTTTATGGCAAGCCATTGCTGCGCGCTGCAGTTATTACCAAAGAAGAATATCACTTGCTGTTCTACTATTTAGAGTCAGTGTCAGAAGCAAGCGAAGCATTAACACAACGTATGCGAAAATACATTGATTCTGGTTTACTAAAAAGCAATCCCACTAAAGATAAAGAGGACGATACACTTGCCGCTCTTAATACGCAGTTGGACTCTATTAATATTGAAAATGAGTCGAAAAGTCTTTTGACGGAATTGATTCAAGAGGGAATTTTATCCCAACGTGACGTAGATTGTGCATCTGACATGGCTAATTCTATGTATAGTGAACAACCTGCAAATAATAAAATTCTAGATGATGATAATAGATCCAGTTCATCATCACTGGGTGTTGCTCCGCGCCAAGTTGTAGTTGACGTTGTTGTAGATAACGGTGAGTCAATTGTCGAAGATTCATTAGCAGAAGAATCAGAAAAGGTTAACACTGTGACTTTAAAAAATGGTGGCCAATGTTGTGCCGACCATAGAATATCAGCTGATATTACAGAAAATGTTTGGTCTAATGTTCGCTGGGACTTCCTTAACCCAGCCGATTTTGGGTATGATCAAGTACCAAATGTAAAAAGAAGTCGGTCAGAGTCTGCTTTAACACCTGTTGTAACAAGACGTAATGAAGATATTTACGAGACATTAAGAGACGACGAAGAGAACTCCTGTGGTAGCATGACACCTTATGAATCTATAGAAGATTTATATGACTGCATAAAAAACGCTGCCTATAATAATGTTATCGTCGCTCAATCATCACCTTCGACCGAGAGTCAATCTGAGCCGCAATATCCGGACTTCGATGAAAAGTCGATCACAACACGCCAGAGTTCCGCTAGTAGTGAAAAAAGCGGAACCTCGTCCGCTTTTCCATTCTCGAAGTGTGGTTCGAGTGATTCAACCGGTGCGTACACGTCGTGCGAGTCTTCTAGTGGGATCAATACTTTCGCTCCGAAAAGCATTCCAGAGTTAATTAAATGTAGAGAACTACCTCCTCCGCCTACGGCAGTCGAAATGAATGAGAGTACTATTCTATTGAAGCAGCTGTTTATGGGTGAATTGATGGATGCATACGGTGAATACCTTTCTGCGTATCCATACGCTCGATCGCTGTTGCGGCGGAAGATGCGTCGAGACGAACATTTCTCTGCGCTGGCTGACATCAGACGCGGCGCCGCCAAGTACACCATCGCCGATTACTTGGAATTACCGGTAAGTTGCTTTATTATAATATTATTTGGAACATGCTGCAATCGACGATCACGATACATCGTATTCATTGCACAAAGAGATATATTCAGCTTTTATGTTCATGTCAAATGGGGCAATTTCATTAATTCACCATGGAATCGAGAACAATAAGGAGACTATCGGTGGTATTCCGTTCTGGAGTCGATTTGATGGCGGCCGTGTGACAATGATACGAGCCTGCGCACGCGTCGCCATTCAATGCTAATGGGCCGGAAGAGTGCACGTGTAACTCTCTCCCTGATTACAGGCATTGTTTCACGCCACTTCAGGGCTTCACTTCTTAACCATGTAAAATGCTGTGAATGAAACTGGTATTTTAAATAGCATATCTTAATAAAAAGCAAAAACAATGACAGCTTTCGAAATTGCATGTAATTCTTTTAAGATGTGCGTAGGCATCATTTTTATTTGGAATGTGTTAAGAATCATAGAAATAAACATTGTTCTGAGTTAAGGTCACTGACCATAAATATGGTATTCTGTCAGTTATGACAATTATGTATTAATTTAAAAGCTACAATAAAATTTATTATCAAAATTTAAATAAACACGTTATGATAAATATTTTGTAGAAAAGACGTTAAATATCACGGTCAAAGAGGCTGATCGCTATTTTTCAAATCGTAGAATTATAAAAATAGGTTTTCATGGAACGTAAAAACACAAAAAAAAGTTTCATTTCATAAAATGCAGTATAAAATTATGCAAAGCAGCAATAACGTGTTCATGACTCAGGTTAAACTCGAGTTGCAATCCATGAGACATTATTTGCTATATTCTGTTATAGTAAATTTACTGTGTGTATGATTTTTCTCAATAGGTGTTTTAGATATTTTATGAGAACCGGTCCAGCCGTTTCGGATAAGTATGAACGAAAACGAGAATTTTATATATAAATTTTGATAAATCTAATTTTGATTCTAATATATTACGTAATGTTTAAAAGATTTGTTGTACAATGTGTTGGTACCACACCCCAGGGGTGCTGCCCGCCTACGTACCCACTATCTAGTCTATACGCCACCCACATTTATATTCACCCATCAGATCGTACTAGACTTAAAATGCCAAATCAATACTTAATGATTGCGAAGGTTACATTGATCCATTGTTATAAAATCGCAATTATTATTAACCCTCTTTTTGTTATGACTATTGATTATAGAGGCGTGCCGTGTGATTCTTGCTTTGATCTTTTTTATCGCAAGTTACAATAATGTGTTTCAAGTATGGGCTACAATTAATAGTGATTAAAAAAGCAAAACGATTTTCTTTGCTAAACATAGGTATAAAAGTATAAGGCTGCTTTATGAGTGAATCAAATTTGATTTTATTTTTTAAAAATATTGGCTCCTTTAAAAAGCTGTTAAAAAGTTCCCGCGTTAGGATAGATAATTTAGACATAAATTAGGCATTAAATCAACAATATACTTTTATTATCAAACCATTGCTCGTTCGTATTTAAAACTCTTCTTAAAAAAAAAGAAAAATCATCACCATTTCCTTAGTTTACCGATATTAAACGAACATATAATATGACAAAATAAAAAAAGGAAACTAAAACTTCTGGTAATCATTTAAGCACTTTTTATACCTAAGTAATTGAAAATCGATTCATACTTTTATCAATATATTGCACATGCTACAGTTCTATTAGGGCATGCCATATATGAAACTAAACATGCAGGCACGGTGACCATATTGGCTTATCTGAGTAAAGTCCTAATTTGCTTGTTTGCATACAAATAGACACGACTTACTGATAACTTACTTAATAAGTTATGTAGAAATTTAAGCTTTATACGCACACACGATCCAATGAAATCAAATTCAGCCAACTTCTTAAAAAAAAAATAATGTATGTATAATACCCATTTATAAGATAATATTAGAAAAAAATGGCTTCAGTTAGTGCTGCTAATGTACATCGTAGTTAACTTATGAGATCAGAACACGACAGTGACTTTAAACAAGTAATACGAAGTGGATAGAACAAATGACCACATTAGGACCCGCTTACTAAAATATGAAATCTTAGAAGAATTTAAGATAGTACGTAAGCAAGTCTGTTTTACGTATTACTACAATAGATAAACTATTTACACAGGCATTTGTTCTTTAAACTCTAAATATTCATTAGTTTGGGCTTAAAATAAATTGTATATAAATTGAGTAATTGTAAAATTCGAACACGTATAAGTTTAACTCATGTGAAGTGAGAACGTATGGATAGAGTCAAAGGTATCGTGAATGGAATAATAAACCTCGTACGTAGTATAAATGAAAAATATGGAAAATGGTAGTACTATGATAATAGTAAAGTGTAGTTTGTTTATAGTCCAATTTTATTAAAAATTTAGCAAAATAGGAAATAACATTATTATAACTGGAAGTCATTTTTGAAAAAATATTAGAAAACATGTATTAATGATTAAAAGTTAGAAACGAAAATACAAATTATTTATACATTTTCAACCTGTATAGAATAATAATATAATATGAAGAATCTTTCTTTATGATAACTTCATATGTAAAACTTTATGTCTTGGGGTAAAGGATATTCAATATACTATTATAGTAATTTAAATTAGCAAATATACGGCAACTCCGATTAGCTAATTATTCTAGTCATTGTACGGTAAACGGCTTTAAAGATCTTGATTGCTTGAGAATTTGCAAATGAGGCTTATCCAGGGTTATTAAGATGCGAGGGCCGAGTTCTATTTGAATCTTTACATATGCTGTAAATCGTAATGTATAATTATGTATTAAATGCGTTAATTAATAGATTCTTCTAGATTATTTTTACCTTTTGTTTTATAGCTACGTTAATTTTATAGAATACTAGCGGTAGAAACTGAAAGAATGTCAAAACGAACCAGTAGTTCCTGAGATTAGCGCGTTCAAACAAACAAACAAACAAACTCTTCAGCTTTATAATTATAGATTGAATACACTTGTCAATATTATTTACCTATCGTTCTTATCTAAAAGGTTACTTGTATTTTCTTTGAGCAACACTATTTTTCTATTGGATCATTGTTCATTTGTTTTCTGCTGAGCAGTAAAACGTTATCTTATATAAAACGAAGGACCACTAAATTCTTCCACCCAAATTTAAAAATTAGTTAACGGGTGCCACAACCGAAAAACAAATTATTGACATGTTCCAAAACGCATTTTATTACGAACGAACTTATCAAAATCCTTTTTAGCGTGTTCCCACATCATGGTAGCTCTTTGAATGCCAAATTGCAGCCTGATCGGTCTAGTGGTTTGGCCTGTGCGTAAATAGTTCAGTCATCCAGTCACCTTTGCGTTTGAAATATTAATATATCCTAATTTAATAATAACACTTGAAGAGAATCCAGATGTGTTAATAATTATCACCAACAAACTGATGACATTTGTTAAGTTAAATACTTTAGCAGTATCAGAAGTTTTCAAAATTTAAAAAGTATGTACCTAAGTGTATTCTTGATGATTTGAAAATATACAATTCGTTTATAAAGAAAAATCCGGATGTTAACTAAAACCTATTTGTGTCTTTCCGTCAACTTCCGGAGCGGACATTCCGAACATTTTCTCTATTGCTTCATGCATTTAATCTTTGAATTTAGTGACACAAATTTCAATAAAAATATTATATTGAAAATATTATTACAAACTTTCTACCAGTTGAGCTGCAAATTTGCAACAATTATTAAGATAAAGTCGGTCAATAATTAAAAACAAACTTAAAAGATAATATTCACATAAGTCTAAAGTAAATAAAGCAAAAAATAAAATATATCAATACAGGTACCTCGTAGTTTAATCAATAATATATTTAATATCGGCCACATATTAAATGCATCGGCAATGCATCTCTGCAAACGAATTTAGCGAGCGTTAACACTTCTCGGATTACAAAAATAAAATCGCATTACCATTTATTACGAAAACGCAGAGCAAGCCAATCTATGATGCATGTGTATTTAACGTGACTTTGTGTTGACGTCTTGATTCTTTGATTAATTGATCTCTTTTATTGATGTGCAAAAAAATAAATATTATAATTTTAAATATTAATTTAATCAGATATTGAGCCTTATTCATTATATTATAATAGCTCAATAATGATTTAGAATCCTTACTAGTTGAATAAAAATAGCATACCTATTCGGTGAAACACACCCATTATCTGTTTAAAATAAATAGATTAAATTGACTTTTTACAACATATTGTCAAAAAATATAAGTACTATCACAAGTTTAACTTTGAAACCGGAGAGATATTATGATTATATTTTTATGAGTTTGAATATCTTCAAGTTGAACACAATATAATAAAACACGATCAGATCACATGGTTATAAAACAATTCCATTATATTTGCGTGCATATCATAATGAGTATGTATTTATTTACTATTGAATATTCAACAGTTTACACATATCTTCTCGTACTTCATCAGCGATGTACTAATTATCCTTTCGTAACGTATCAACGCAGCACAAAAACACACTTTCAATATTCGTAACGCTCATATTTTGTGCTGTTCACGTGGTTTTCGCCAATAAAATCTCTAATGTATGCCACTCGTAACTTTTTCGCTCGCATTTTTTCTTCACGTTTGAGCTCGGTATGTATCAAATTACTGTGATATTGCCTTTTTAGGAATTCCGTGGTGTTGTGTCTTGTTTTAAAGTCTAGATTTTCTAGAAATATGCTAGATAATTATAAATTTGAGAAGCTTGTAAGTTAATTAGTGAATTTTCTTTTTTTTTTTGTCTGTATTGTCTGTATGTAGTGGAATCTTTGAACATAATTTTCACCAATTTCTAGAATTTTGCGTGAGGCATTTGTGATTCCCGTCCATAAAACGAGACTTGTATTACGTCACGTCCATATAAAATGCATAGATACAAAGTTGTATTAGTGTCATATATTTTTCGAGTTTGTTATGTAAGCTTTTCGATTTTAATTTCCAATGTGTTAGATCTATGTGCTTAATTTTAATAATAATTAAGGTCAATCAAATTCAACGACGTAACTTCAATTTTAAACACATAAGTAGGTATGACCTAATACGTCAAGAGATTGCCATAAAAGTATTAGATAGTTAGGTATTACAATTTGAGCCTTATTACATAATAATTTATATTTTTAATTATTTGGTTCAAACCCCCTATACATTCAAGAACAGATATAACTGGAACATGACAGTTCCTTTTAAAGAGTCGGTTAAAAACGAAAGCGACCGACCCAGAAGCTGGCGTTCAAGTTTCTTGTCCACCTTTATAATGTATCTCAAGAGGACCTTTGCCCTTCAATGGGACAGTAATGGGTTATTATTATATTGCTACCGCTAATGCAATGATGTTCGACTGGCCGCCCCTCCCGGTTCTGCTTTCTACGCGCGGTTTCACTGATTGAGGAGCCGACCGAACCGCTTTTTGCATCCACTATCGCACGCAATTGTCACAAACCTCCGCTGTTTTTAACACAGCTTACTTGTCGTCTTTGTTTTCACAAATTTTCCACAAAACCACAGACAAGACGTCGATTCACACGGTCGTTAAAGCCTAGCTATTATGTAAATCCAATAACTTTCTCTCGTTAAAATGAAAACTTAAACAAGAAAAGGCACCGGGGGCTCCTTCTTGAGTAAAACGTTCAAAAGTGACAGTTAACGCTTTTATATTAATAAATATTAAAATTAAATAATAAAATTTTTTTATTATTATTTTGGCATATGTGTAACTTATGTATGTAGGTATGTAAATATGAATGTATTTCTATTATTATATATAATATGTCCTTCTATTTTTGTATGTTTTATGTATTTCTATTGTATATATGTATTTAAAATGTAATCGCACCTATTCCCCATACTTTTCCACAGCTTCTCCTTGACCACCAGGTTGTCTGGAAGAGATCGCTGCCTTAGCGATAAGACCGCCTGTTGTGCTCGTAAATGTTCATGTTTTTAGTGTATATTCTTTGTTACTTTATGTTATCATTGGTGCACAATAAAGTGTTTTTGTTTGTTTGTTTGTTTGTTTGTTTGTTTGTTAACGCTTCCATGAGTTTGGCCCTTCGTTTATTTACCTTCCATTCAAATTGTGACACTCACAAGTCCGTTGGTGTATTCAAATATCTTGTACATATTTTAATGATTCATGATTTAGTAACAATAGTTTTACTGCGGAGTGCGCTGTAGTAGCATTGCTAGATAAGGTTATAAATTGTTCGGCGTTTACAATAGGATTCTTCGGGTGTTTCAGTGCGCGTAAGAATGTCTTCTCCCGTACGTCGGGAACGGTGACTCACCTTTGAGTCAGAATAAAAGCCGGGACAGCGAACATCGCACTGAAATTACCCTCTATATACTTGATTATTTATATCGTATTCGAGTTTTAATAGAACTACTTCCATTCTATCCATCCATCTGTAAATATATTCTAAAGAATCTAGTATCATCTATAGAATTAAACGTGAAAATGTTTATTCTCGTTTAAACGCTTTATTCTTGTGTCCGAAATATGTATCGACGATGTTTATTATTTTTATGGGATTCGTCAAAAGTACTGCCTCATTTCAACACGTGTTAAAGTTACTTAACTCTACTAACGACCATAAATAAGGTGTTAACTTTAAATCGACTTAGTAATAAATTATTAAAGATTTAATTTAATGGCCGTGATAAAAGTACCTTAATACTTATTTATAGTGATAGGTAACAAATGTCACATAGACATTAAGTAACGCAATAGTTGGAGGTTAAAAGTACTACGAGAGAAGTACAAATATGTAAGTAGGTAAGACGAAGGTCTCCGAACAGGTTACGGGCAAAGCAGTCACGTTATAAGAGTCAGATTGCACTATGGCTTTAATAGCAGTAACCTTGCTCATGAGCATGACAGCAAACACGTTTTAATGTGTTTATTATGCATTTGCCTATCAGAATGTTAAAACAAACTGAAAATCAAAGTCATAATAATCCACCCCACCACACGTAACAGATAAAAAAATAGTGGCACATTTTGTTGGTCATTGCAAAACATTGCAATAAAGTGTATTTTTTCTTTAATTCTTTAATCGTTTAAATACCTTCATAAATATATAATAACTCTACCAATTAAGCCTATTAATCCAATCATGTATATTTGCATAGTCCTATAAAATAACAGACAACGAATGTGTCGCAATTTTATAAAATACATAAAATTATAGCAAAACGCAGTCCGTTCTCAATACATTTTTCCATAAATGTACAATTGTAATATGCCACGGAAGTTCACCTGGCCTGATTATACCCAGGTCGGTGTGTCCACGCAACATCCGCCCTATTGTACATGTTTAATCCATTGCAAAGCTATTATGATGCAGTTCTATTATGTCTCTGATTGAATTCTAAGAACATAATATTTCTTTAGGTCATATTGAGTGAGGTCATCAACGGGTTCCGACCATGTTCGATAACGATATCGTAAAAAAAAAAATGGAATATTTAAGTAGTATGTTTGGCAAAATAGAGCTGAATTCAAATTATTTGCGAGACATCTGCCGCATGTGGCCTTAAATATTTTCAGACTCATTAAGAGCTCCTTTATAATATTGTACTTAACCCGCTATTTGGCCTAAAACTGCAAATATATTCGTGCTTGCATTTGCATTCTGCAATTCCAGTTTTAATAAATATATATTCCTGTTGTAATCTTTATTCAATCTCAGTTTAGCGAGGCATGAATTTAGGCTTTTCGAAGACACTTTTAATCAGGATTCGAGTGGGCGGAGATGCGTCAATGACCCGCAAAAGTTGTGGATCCGCATTCAGCAGGTAGTGCCGATACTAAATTTTGACAACGGTCCAGCTAGTCAATGCCAATGAGTAATAATATTGAATATGCTCTGTCTAAAATACAATAAACACTGTCCTTCAATGGGGTGTTTGAGAAGCATATGGTAGAACCATGCATATAATTCGAGCAGATCTTGGTATGTTCTTCTTTGAAGACATGTCATTTACAACTAGTTCCGTGACCTCGCTCACGCATTCCCGCGCCTGCACCTAACTGTACTTTCCCGTTGACTTAATGCCGACTTTGGACAGAACCTGATCTTAGGCAAATGTACATTATAGCAATCGTTGCAATTTAATTATATTTTGAGTATGTGAGCGGAGGCAAAAGCCACGTAGATCAGAACATACCGGCAAAACTCGTAGTCTTTGGTTGAGCTTGCGTGCCGCGCATTCCATTTGAGCGACGCCGACGTTAGCCGATGATTGCCGACGCTCTAGCTGTCTGTGGCCGACTTCACACTGGTGTCTGCGCGAGCGCGGCGTGAACGTCTCGGTTGTCTGAAGTATCAAGTAACTGTCAACAAAGTTTTGCGTGTCGAAAATAAATGACGACTTAACTAAGTGCGTTTAAAAGTTATTGATGTAACAAAATGAATTAAATCGTGAATTTTGTTAAATAAAATTTGATTTATTAGTTCAACATTGACTTTAAAGAGTGCAAGAACTGTGTTATTTTTTGTTTTGGATTGCGTGCAACGATCGCTGTGAGCTGATTGCTTTAGTGTGTGAGTGACTATATTGCCGTGAATAAAAAACTGGAATTGTCTAATTAATTATTGGAAATGTTCATTACATTACGGTAAATATAAATTTTGTTTTGAAATATTTTGTTGCCTAAATTATGCAAAGGGTGGCCAATCCTGCCTCTAATGTCCACGTTGTGTTAAAGTTTTTTCCGTTAATTGTTATAAAGCACATTTCGAAATGGTATTAAAAACGGAATAGTCTTAAAATCGATTATATGTTAATTAATTAAATATTATTATATACAGAGTATGTAAGTTTAAAAACTCTATTTAAAGATTATGCCTTAATTGGTACTATTTACTCATTAAAAACAAATCAAATATTTTGCTAATGCATCATTCAAAGCACTACAAAAAAAGATACATAAAATACAGCTATTTATTCAAATCGTAAAAAGTAAAATTAAATTGCCGCGATTATTAAAATTCTGTGTCAATCGTAGCGAGAGCGCCATATACGCACAATCTACATATTTGGCTATTATAATTTATGTAGCCAATAACCGATTCGTTGAATATCACGTCATCAGAAGCACATTTAGACAAGATGTATTAGACAGGTTTCTATCCAACGAACCGCCAAAACAAAAAAAAGAAAAAGCTGAAGGAAATATGCGATCCCATCTTGCAAGTTAAACATGCGATGAAACCGGTACAGTAAAGGTTGCCCGCATATATTCAATATTTCGTCAGGTTATAAGATAACTCTTCTTTCATTACACAGCTTCATAAAATCTTTTAAAGTCTGACACAAAGCAAGATCCATTTTACTGCTATATTGTACTAAGACAAGGGCTCTACATTACATCTGCGCAGCAACTGCCAACTAAAACTTGTAGCGAAATGTTTACAAATTACAGTTACTTTTGTTTATTTTGTGTTTCTCTTTACAAACCAAAAAATACAATTTGGACACTTTCACACAAAATGCGAAGCACTACAAAATTCTTTCATCTTTTTGAAAGTTCAATATCTCAAAACTAACAATGATTACCAATTTTTTAACTACATTTTTTACCACTAAGCCAATAGAGTGACCTATCTTCTTACCTTATCAAACGTTATTCAACCAATAATGTAGATGAGGGATATGTCATTATGCGTATCATAATTAAAACGTATCAGATACTAGATTATTTTGCTCCATAATCACGCCTCTTATACAGTTAAGCATCTTGCTATAATCTTGTTTCCGTGGGACACAGATTGGCCACACAGCTTTTGACAAGTATGTCTACTCTTTACCACCGGACGTGGCGCCGGAAGTTTCGATTATAGCCTCATTACCACCTTGACACTGGACTCATACATGTTTTGCTTTCGTTAAAGTTCCTAAGTAGATTAGAGAGTTACACACAAAAATAAGTAAGCAATGCAAGGTATTTAACAATGGATTAGTCACTGCAATTCAACGTCGAGCTATCTAGCATCGTTCATCTAATTCCTGAACATTGGCAACTAGAAACCCGCACCACCTTTGTTGAATGCCGATTTTGATACTTTAATAGTACCTAGCCTAGGTCAACCAAGCATGTTGGACATTATATTTTCTAGCAGTTTCTCTATGAAGAATAGATAGGAGCAATGTTAATAGTACGTAAGTTAAAATACTGCAAATAAAACCAGCATTTTATTTATGTTATCATAGCTGAAAACACGGTTACCTTAACACGATTGCAATGTTCTTGCAAAACACGCTCAATCACGCGTGAGGTACAGTGGAGGAAAAAGTTGAGAAATATCTCGTAGATTATTCAATTTAATTACTTTATAAATATATATGCTTATATATATTTTGATTTTAAAATATTTATAATTCGCGCTACTTAAATTGCATCAAATACGACATATCTGTAATTCAAGATGATCTTCAAGTAAATTATGATGACAAAATAAAGTACAATTATATTTGCAATAAAGTATAATCCTATTGTAATATTTATAGATAGGGCACTAACTCACTATTTATTTAACATTGCATAGCAATATGGCATATGTAATAGAATACAGATTAATGATAGGGGGCATAGTACGCACAATTCGATTACATAATTGTATTTCATTGTATCATAAGCTAATTTAAATGGGTCGTAGAGGTTTATTGAAACGAGGCAAAGAATGAATGGACTTATAGGACTTGCTTGTATGTAGAGTACTCGTAAATAGGGTTAGTCTAGGATATGGCTTCTTTAGCACAAGTAGACGGGGTATACCATTGTCTATATTTAACTCAATGTATAGACTGTGATTAACAATGTATGTACACACGATTCTATTAACAGCTTAACTGAAGGGTTAAAAACAAAGAAGTGTTTTTAACAATTTCAATTAAATGATATACATAATACATGTACTTACATGTCTGAATGTGTGTACATTTCGTTGTATTTTAGTTATTTTTTTAGTATAATAACACAATAAATTTTGAATAAAGTAATGCCATTAAATTCCGAAAACACGAAAATGTTTAAATTGGCCAATAAACTAGAAATTCTTCAATTATATTCGTATCATATGTTGGTTGTATTTGAAAAATAATTCCATAATTATAACTTTCACTAATACAACAATACGTCATTATAATTAAATTGTGATATCTGAAAGTATGTTAACATCTTGCGTAACTAAGTATGGGCTATCGAATAATGCATTTATTATGACAGGTGAAGACAATGAAATATTCTCAGTCTTGTTTGATAGGTACAGTCGAAAAAAACTTTAAATTATTCTTAGAACTAATCAATTTATCTTTAATTGCCATTGACCTACAAATATCCAAGTATATTTTTGTAAATAATGAAGGTTATATAATAATGCGAATATTTGAGTTGCAAATGTTGAAAATAATGGTTTTTCTTAATATAATTAAAAGGAATATATAAACACTACTACGAGTTGTCTTTTCTTGGGAAATTTTAGAACTTTAGATTCGTCAAAAACCTAGTGAGTCCTTACTTAGCTATTTTACCCGTTGTAAATTGTATTAATATATTTAAGATACTTAAACTTCAAAACGGGGGGTAATACTAGTTAATATTGTGACGCGACATGAGGTAATTCAATCATAAATAATAATACTGGAAACAAAGAATGCAAACAATTAGATTGTGTTGTTTTTTTATACCTATGTCTGTTTATGAAATTTTATGATCACATCTGCTAGCTATGACGCAATATCACGAAAATAATAAAATGTGAATGTTTTTCATTTACAAATAAGCATATAAAATCCATATTTGCTACCCACCCACCTACATATATACATAAACTTAGTATTTTAGCGAAAGAATAATAATAGTGAACTAGCTGCCAAAGGAAATTCCCATTGGATGTTTCAAAGTAGTAAAAAGAAGTCTATGTAACTCTTTAGCCTCCAACTACCGCCACACGCAAAAATCAAATCACTAAATCGCTCCGTTTCGACGTGAAAGAAAGGCAAACAAACGTAAAATGTGTCGCATGTATCATATTCGTAATGATAAATGTATAAAAAGGTTCACTCCTATAAATTTAATAATGATTTTCAAGAGCAAGTTTTATTATACTGTGGAGACATAATGTCCGGCCGTGAGCCGATACATGAATAACCCACGTTAGGCACCCAAACAATGACAAGGCTTTCTAGTTACAAAAATTACTGGTAAACTGTATTAACGAGGTACTTAAAAATGACCCAAATGTCGTTCTAGTAAGTGGGTGGAGTTAATGGTGCAAGATAAGATAAATTCTCCAAGTAATTATCAAATTTCACGTGTTTCCCTACTATCTGAGAACAAATATTGTTACTAAGATTTTATCATTCATATCGTACATTGTTTCGTAAGTTTTACTCCTAAGTTTCTAAACAAGAAACCAGATTAACGTGTGAATAGGGATACTAATCATTGTACTCACAGGTTTCTTAAAAGCTCCAAGCATTGTTTATGGTGTTTTGGTTACTTCGAACGGATTAACATCTATAACAGAGTTGACTTATTTTAGTGCGTAGTTAAAAGCGGATAGAAGGAATTTTTATTGCCATCAAAAAGGGAACATAAAATTTTATTCCTTTCTGAGAGACAAGCCATGTAATAGCCACTAGATGTAAATTAAAAATAACATCCATACTTTTTGTTTTACGTCCTCAGGCTTCATTAGCCCATTTATATTACTTATTCGATAATTTACAAAAAAAAAAAAAAACAAATACGTCGTACAATAATATGGCCATTTCATTACTCTTTGTCCCTTTTCAAAATATATGTGTTCTTAGTAATTTTAGCAAATGTTATATTTAATAATGTATTTTAATTGCACCTCCATATATATATAACGTTATAAAATCTAAGAGAAAGATAAAAATATAGCATACTAGCTGCGCCCCGCGGTTTCACCCGCGTAAGTCCGTATCCCGTAGGAATATCGGGATAAAAAATAGATGTTAGCCGATTCTCAGACCTACCCAATATGCTTACCAAATTTCAGAGGAATCGGTCAAGCCGTTTCGGAGGAGTATGGCAACGAAAACTGTGACACGAGAATTTTATATATATAGAAGATAGATTTATCAAATGTAAAATCATTTGTTTGGGATGTAAATGTTGTATTATATAATGACATTTTGTTGATCATACGATTAACACATTGAATATAGAGGTCATGCATTCTACGAGTAATTGAAACGTTGAGTAAAATTAATTTTGTAGGTCATCCTAGAATGTTTACAGATGGCCTACTTGCCTTGGACTGGTTTGAGATAGGTTTGTGTATTGTTTTCTAATACCACCATGAATATTAAACGCATAGGGAATATTTAATGCAGAGTGTCTTCGAACATTGTTAGAAAGTACAAAAATTATCCATTCGATGTGCTTTATTACACTTTTTATACATAGGCCGGGTAAACTAATTAAACTTTGTGTACACTGCATACACTTACACATATAGTTTACACTTCGAAATCCATGGCTTCATAGAATTAATTTAATAAGTTTTTCTATTCTCTATACTACTTGTACAGTGACCGGGTTACATCGCCTGCAGCGTGTAAACAGTTACAAACATTTAAATAACTCTGTCGCGCGGTAGTTAATATAAACTAATACAGGCGACTAACGGTTAACGCCCTTCCTAACGTCTCTAATGATCCAAGACCACTTCAGAGTCACAATTTTGTTAATATTTAATTCATCTTGAATACAGTTGTTGACATAACTAAAGAGCAGCAACGCAAACATGCCTCGCCTAGCTGGATTTATTTAATTATCTTCTTTTACGTCCGATGTGTTGTCTACTGAAAAACAGTTATTGTTATTCCAAAATGTCTGTACGTAATTTTAGTACAAAAAAATGCTAATTTAAGTACACGTAACATCAAGTTTTTCTCCGACCCTTCAATGGAAATTTATTTTTTATTTGTAAACAAATATAGTGGTGCATTAGCATTTAGTAACGTGGTTTATTGCCTTTTTGTATTTTCATAAACTAATCAAAGTTGTTTAAAATTTAAAAATAAACTAAAGTGTATTGTATTGTTTTTGAGATAAGTGCTAAAAATAAACACACATAATATTATATCTTGTGTTGGTATGACGCCAGCTGAACTATTATTAAATTTATCTGGAATATTTTACAGAACAAGATGAGCCGAGAGCCTTGGATTTCACTCACGTTATCATGAATGTAAACAATTGCATTTCTATGGGCTATGTACAACTCATAGTTTTCCTAAACATTATTATGACGTTATACTAGTAGGTAGGACATTTTGTTTGCTGTTAGTTTTTATAACTCTTAACTATCACTATGAAAAATATGTTTATATTGTATTTTATCCTTAGGGTTTTTCGTTTGGTTTTTGTTGGTTAGGTTAGCCGTAGGTACAAACGTTGTAAAATTTAGGCGCAGGTGTTTTGCTTAGATCCTCTTTAATGACGTAATTCGTTTCTGTAAAATTATTTTTCGATCTTCACATTGAACATATTATACGTTGTATTTGACGGTAAGTTGTAAATGGAAAACTTGAATGATGTTGTGAGGCTTATGACATAAAAACCATACTGTAACTGGTAGTAAACGGTGAAACATTGCGACAGACTCGGAGACGCGCCTCATAACACCTGCTTTCGATTCTCTTGGCTGCTATCAAGTCATATATTTCATTTTTATGTTATTGCCTTTAGCCCGACTTCTATTGCATATTAATAAAACTGCTGCATAGTGATTAAACGTGGTTAATAAGGTTTTAAATTACATCTCCAAAATCAACAATCAGATTGTTGATTCAACAATTAAATTTCTTGAAATAGTTGACATTTAACATTTTTGGAATTGGTAGAGAATACTATTTAGATCTCCGTATAGAATGACTCTTTTCTATAGATCAATATAAAACACCTCGCAAATCAGTCTTCGGCAATAAATATGGAAATGATTCCGTCTTTGAAAATGGATTCTTCAGTTACGATGTATTTTTGTTGTATTATGTTACAAAATGTGTATGTTTTGTCATATCCCCTGGATGTAGCGCCGTGTGCGTGATCATCGATCGAAACGCGGGTTCGTCGGCTCGAGCGTGACGTCTGCCCAGTGACATCCGATAGCCCATCTCACGACCGACCTACTAACTGTCCAAGGTCACCGCTTGACCTGATGTCGCTTCCGTGTCCGACGGGAGATAGTGTCTAAGTAGCGCCTGTGCACGTAAACATCTTGAAGCCATTTAAGGAATATGATGCTTCTGCATAAAATGCCGTTGTTAAACGTTCATTTACCAGAAATCTTAACAGATATTTTCATATTGAATATGTTTTACGGTCCTAGAAATTAGTACACAGGCAGATTGTACATGTGCATAATGACAGGATCGATGGGTCTGCAAATTGACAAATACTCGAACTGTCTTCCTTCCTTGAAAACAATGTTGTACATAGCGACGCTTTTAGCAATGAACGGAATTTCTTGTAAAGCGTGGTCTATGTTCGGTTTATCCACGTAGCTGAACGGTACTGTTGTGTCATGGTCGTGCCTGCGACAGATTTACAGATAGGGCGCCAATCAGAGCGTGTGCGCGCACCGTATCACAGGCTCTCTGATACAAAACCCAACACACTTTCTAATCTACAGCTTTGTCACTACGCTCAGCTATTGGTTAACTATTTATACCCGACTTTCGCCAATTGTTTTCACGCTACATTAGATTTCTTCTTGGTATCAATGTAAACAAAACTCATCTACTCTGGCTGAGATTGCATCACAATATAGCATTGTAAATCGCTGTTGCATTACAAACTCATTGTTTGCGTACTGTATCCTCGGAAAGGTATTATTACGTCCATATTTAATTTGAACCGCGGTTAGTTGGATCGCTGGTCAGATATCGTATTGCCAGTTTAGCCAGAGTTGGCTCCCAACGTTGAATTCGATACGAGTTATCTGTCCAAGTGGCCTGTGTAATAGGAGAGCGGATAGACAACAAACTTAGCCGCAATGGGAGTCTTGATAAGGCGGTGTGGATGCGCGCATATTAGAGGCGAGGGGTGATAGCGCGGGGTGGGGTACCGGTCTCTACCGGTTCACGTCCACATCGCGTCGTCGGATGGCTTTGGACGAACCGTTTTATTAGCTTAGCTATGCTCCACAAACTATAACAACCGGCCAAGGAGCGTGCCCGCAGGATATGCACCCACAATACCTTCTATGATAGTCATCATAATGATTTGTTATTGTGTATACCGACCCCTACAGAATAGATACAAAATTTTACTTTATTTGTGTAGGAAAATTGTCCGTGTGATAACTTGAAATATATTTAAATTTTATCCCATTTAAAATCTTGAATGAATTGTTATATAAGCACCTATTATTTATTTCAAATTATAAATATAAAATTTGTTTACATATATTCAAATCTCTGAATTGTAAATGTATGCAAATAAAAGTAGGGCAATATAAGCAGTATAAATTCAAAACGTGTGCATTTTAACACACGTTTATGTTGCGTAGTTGCACTTGTCATGAGTCCCAGTGTATCGAATGTTGTTCAGATAAAACTTTTTGAAACTGCTACACTGCCTCAATATCACACAACCCAGACTGCCCAAAGAGTTGGCAATCGGCGATGACTACCATTGAAATTATTTCTATTTTCACTATCAATGATTGGCCTTGCTGTTTCTATTTTTACGCAGCAGAAGTGGCAAAGTGCCATCACAATGTTTTGAGTGCAAACGACAGCGGCACACTTTCGACATTTTCCACCGCACCTTAGAGAACGCAGTTCTTTTAATTACGAAAACTTGGTAACCAGGTTAATTCTCTTTGCAACACACAAACGTGTGAAAAAGTTCATCAAAACCTTTACGAATTACTTTCATTTTTCAATAAATACGCACCAAACATGCGGTGTAACAACGCGTTTCCGGATTGCGTACCTTCCGTCATGGTATGCACACGGTGTGAATGATATATCAAACAAAAACCATTACGAATGTGCTTACAATATACAGTTCAATGACAATAGCGTCACGATTCGGTCAACGATCTAGCATACGCGAATACATTAGCGATGGAGGATTGGCTACCCCTGAAATCGGATAGTTCGTCAAACAATATTCTTTTCTTGTAGGCATCCACCACGTGTTAAAGACAGCACAATATGGATTATAGAGAGAGTTGTATGAAAATAGCACGTGACTGGTCATCGAAATATCGTAGCGGCTAGTACGATGTTCGAATCCCTCGTGTCGAGACTGACGTCGCCGCCGGTGTCTCGGCGGCGGCATACAGTACACGCGGCTCGCGAAGTATGTAGTGAACCAGAAGAGGAAGCTGCCCCAGTGCAACGGCGATCGAGGACTGCAAAGCAGCTACTGGACAAACGGCGTAAAGCCCGCCTTTCTTGTGCTGATCTGACTGCAGCCACAAATGCTGAACCCGAGCGTACCTCGCGCATGGACGCGTTAAAAGCATTCTTGCCATTACGACAATCCAAATCTTTAGGAAGACTCGACGGTCTCAAAGAGGTGAGTTATATATTTCTTTGTTGTAATAAATTATTAATAATTTTGTATAATGAAATCAATGAAATACACTAATTTGACCTTCACATTAAAGAGTACGTCCTCTCGGCGTTACGTTTATGTTTATTTTGTGACAAAATGATGAATGAGATAACAAATCGGTATACTGATATCGCATACATTAGTTGTGCTAATATATTTTTCAAACATAGAGTAAAGCGTAATGGTAATGTCTTTACAGTTAGACCGTAGTTGTTAAACAATAGTAATGTTAGTAAATTGCATAATCGTTTACAATCAATTATGTTACTATACTTATTCAATAAGAATCCACTTGCTTCAAAATGACTGGCTATTTAGGGTCACTCGACCTCTGTATAACGTCCGTCAATTGCGAAAGAACTTGTAGAGGGCGTTTCTCTGAACTATGACATCATACAAAGTTTAAAAGATACAAGCAATAGGGGTACAGCATTTGATGGAGTGACTTGTAGATATTTTGACAAGGATTAATCGTAACGCATGGAATTTTCGGTGTACAATTCTGTAAAATACGAGGATTCATCTTCTATAAAAGTTAAACTTAGTTATTGATTGTATCAAAATATGCTTTTTTCAAGAATGCATAATGTTTTCATTATATTCAAAACCTTCTAAAGTATGCCAAAATACCAGTTTGTTTTGAAATCAGCTATCTACATGTCAAAATAAAATAAAGCGAAATCGGAAATGACAAGAATTTACATTAATAATATATAATTTACCTACACCTAGTTTCCTCTAAAAAGCAGCAATCCGTGGCCTACATATTGAGCTTTAACATCGAGAGCGTATATTTTAGCGAACATAATATTTAACACTGTATCGAGCAATGATTTAGCCAAAATGTGTTACATAAAAATAATCTCCGTCATCATAATTTTATATTACTACATTTAATACATTATGCATTTGAAAGATTATATCCGCTTTTATATCGAGTTTATTAATAGATATCTGTGGTAATTCTTATTCTGAACATTATTCTTTTTGTGTTTTACTTTATCAAAAATTATATCGACATACAATATAAAGTAACAGTTACTTTTATCTCATACACATGTTTCAAGATCAAGTTTGACCCCACAACACGCTACATGCCACACATACTAGGTTACTTCAAAAAATGACATCAAGATGGGCCACATAGTACAAAAATTCGTACTGACATCGATAATGTTTTTTTTATAACGTTTCAATGCTTCTATTAAGCCAGTAATTTATATAACTATAAAACGTTTATTATAATTATAATATCTACACCTTAAGCTAGACGACTGTTTTGAGATCTTGGATTTATTACGTTGCGCGTTGAAATATTGAAGGTTATTAATGAACAAGTTTTCTGCATTTATAATTATATTGTCAATCAGCCAGTTGGCATTACCGTCTAAGTTTGATTCTTAGCGAGACAGGCTGAGATGCCGAACCGTTACAAGTTACGACACACGCGAACCTCTGATATTCCGCAGATAGTGCAAGAATGCGATAGGCAGGTAGGGGCAGGTACGCTCAACCTTGACTGCTACGCACACATTCACCTTGTGTCACGACGAATTAAGATTTACGTGTGTGCGCTATTTGCGCATGTGATTTACAGACAAATGCCACGTCGTCGTGCGCATCTGTTTGCTGCTTTGTGAGAGCATCTCGACGCGTTAACGCCTTTTGTGTCTTCTCAAAAGGAACATCTGCGCTCAAAAAAGCACTTATTAAATTTGTACCTGCCCGGATCAACGGGTTTATGGCGTGTCTTGCTAGATTAGCGTCTTCTATTTATTTTGTCTATTTTTAATAGCATCTTAAAGGAGCTTTTTGATAGAGTTCTTTTGATAATCTCAACGGTTTATAATACCTTAAATAAAGAGTTGATATCTTTAATGCTTTTATTTCTGAAAATGAGTATAATTATAATTGATGTTTTTGCAAAAACCTGCTGATAACCTGTTATAATTTGCATGTACGTTTTAATTTTCTGTTGCAAACCAATTTCAAATCAAAGCGTTCAAACCATTAAGTTTTAATGTCGGCATTCCGAGAAGCATTTCATTCCATTTGTCAATGTTTTTTTGCAAGCGTAGCAGTAGCTAAGAGTGATTTGTATAACACTGAGTCAGAGATAACGGGACACGAAGAGACGTCAACGGCGATGATCAATTAAGAGATTATAATGGACGCGTAGATTTTGATGGGATACGAGACAAGAATGGTCGAATAGTCGTCGGATATTGAATTGAAATTTTAACGGTAATAAGGGAGGAATAAATATGCAATCCTGTCACTTCATGATAAGTACAAGGCTTTCACTAAAAGGGTCAAGGTTTACTATTTCGGCATAAACGTCTCTACGATCACGTACAACAATTTTTCGGTTACAACACAATGAGACATGAATCAATTACAGTTTATCGATTAGCAATGTTATCACAACCAACATAACTTTAAAACCTATAATATTTGTGATTTAATCATTACAGTTTGTGATGATTATCTGATAACTTTTTAACGTTTAAAAATAACTAAACTTAAACTTATTATAGATTATTTACTTGTTTTTGTGACTAATAAACATCGTTTAATTTACGTCGTATATAGAAAATATTTAAATTATAACAACAGTGCGTTATTATTGCTTTATTTATTCGATATAAAGTTCTTTTGTTATGCTTCCTTATCTTTAGCATAATCCCAAAAATGTGTTAAATCAATTCGCATAAATCTTGATGATTCACGAAGGTAGTGAAAATCTGTGATCTTTAGCATTTAAAACACACGTCGATCACGAAGCCGAAACAAATCATTGTCAGTCGTGTTTATTAATTACAATGCAAATAATACCTAACTCATCTCTTCATTCCAAATACGTGATCGATCATGAGAGCAACGATGCTACAAATATTTATGGGGCCTTGAATCATTCATGATATGCGCTTTAGAATATTCAGTGAATAAGGATACTGATAAAAGAAAAAAAAAATCTAAATGGATTCTTTAATTCAAAGCTAAAAAATGAAGCGTTTTCCCGATTCTATAATTGCTATTATATTAAGTTATTGACGTGGTAAAGTAATACAAAATGAGCGTAAATAGCGAGTTTAACGGAAAGTGAACTGGATTGATTACTATCCCAGCGGTCTTTCGTGCTAGGTCTTTAACGTGAACTGCCAACCGCTTCAAGTATCTTAAAAGCTTTTTAAACAACTACCCACGTCAATGTCAAGTTCCGCTATGCTATGCAGCGAATTGAAAGTAGGAAGATTGTATGGTATGTATTTTATCCATCGCATGTATACGTACATAAATTATGAAGTAAGAAATATTTTCAAACAATATACAAATGACTTTGGATCGCGATTGATTGATGTGAGATTGAATTGTGTAGGTTAGTCTGTCAGGCCAACAAAACTTGTTCGTTTACTATGTCAATAATTAATTACACAGACCGATGTCCTACTTCTGGTAATCTTAGTTCGCCAGTGTAATTTAGTTATCAATTTTCTCATTTAGGAACCAGCTTTGTATAGACTTCTATCATACTTCTTCAACTCTTATTATATAAATATTAATTTACTTTCAGCCAATTCATAACTAGTAACAATTGTCGACATAAATATATTTAAGGTTATAGCAACAACAATCCAACAATTCTATGAATACTTTAGCGTTTTTTTTTTTATCTTTTGACGCTGGTGTGTTTTAAGACTGCGATTAAATAACCCGTCAAATTATTTTTGTCTATCTCTTATAAAAAGCTGAAAAGTTTATCTAACACGAAATATTCGCGTTGGTTTTTTATGGGCTTGTGGATCGTTATTATTTTTTCGATGATTCTTTGAGCTATGGTCATTTGAAAATTTTGGCATGAATATGTCGAAAATAAAATTTAATATAATAATCTTGGTCTTGAGTCAAATTACAAGCTATTAATGTTGATTGAATTAAGATTCATTAATAATACTTTTAATTTTAATAACAATAGCCAAAAGAGTGTTTTTTGTTTTTACAAATGTACAAACATTATGAGTCGTATAATATTGTATGAATACGATATGCTACTAACTGTTTTTATAATATCTGTTACAACTACTTCTTCATGAATAATATGCTTTTTAATTTAACTTTAATATCTCTATAGTTATGCGTAATTACGCAAAAAATAAGATATCAAGATGAATTTATTAATCTTGCTACTCTTTTTTTTCTCTGAAATAATTCGGAATACTAGTTAATATTAAAAAAAATAAAATAAATTCCTGTTAAAGTTTGATAAAAAATGCACTATACAATGTCGTTGACTCAAATTTGTTCTGCGCCTGTCTGATAAAGGGCAATGCACAGTCAAAGTTCCCTCTATTTTTAGACGTTATGCGCGTACTAAGATGTTTGTTTAGGATCGATTACAAACAATGTCTGCAAACGATAAAATATTTTTAAAAGCATCAAAGCAAACGTCACGTACTTATAGCAACATGCAAATGTTTGTAGCATCAACATTGTACGCATTATGCCGGAACGGATATGTAAAAATAGGAAAAAGATTACGGATGCCGCTGATTAACGTTCAAATACTATAAGGTGATACAGAATTACTTTTACGACTTAACATGGAACATTCAGATGTTTTGCTGTATTTAATATCGAATAAGTATGAGCTTTTCATATGATATCTAAAAATAGTCCAATGAAAATAGAACTGATATGTAAAATAGGGTTTATGTATTGTTGACCATTTAGAGACTTGTCCGACTCCTAACATTTCAGTTGCATTATATAATACAAAAGTAAATAAATTGCCTTTATAATCTTTTGTAAAGTGATCAATTTATAAGGCACATACATCGTTCAATATATTTATTAAAAAGAAGAACAAAGAATCGTATTATAACAAGTGTAATTCGCTGCTTATGGTTATTACAATAGGTTCTTATTTAACCATAAAAGCGTTTATAAATTATAAAATAATCTAATATAATTTTGGAAGAATGATGATGACTATGAATCATTCATACGTATAGGAAATATTTTACGTTAGTTGATGTCTGCTACTTAATATATTTTAGGCAGATTATAGAAAACTTTACCCTGAATATTTAAATTCCAAAGTCCTTTCTATCATCATAATAAGTATATCATCATATATATACGAGTAGTGATTGATTTTCTGAAAACTGGTATCGAAATCATTTCTATTTGATCCGGATCTTATACGCGAGCGTCGTCGCAAGTTTAAATTAGTCTAGCACACGTTAGAATTTTATTAATAACGGTACCATACAATGACGACACATTTTCATTTGATGATTTTTTATATAAGTAGTTACAGTTTTACATCATTTACATTAGTATGAATAAAAATATCGTAACCACATAGCGCCAACCAAGTACCAACGCGCAATGCCAACATAGCATTTCTCGAATTATTTATTCAGGCATCTGAAGTGAGGTAATTTGCAGCACTCGTCCCGCAGACTGGAGTTGTACAGGGGTTAATATACTCGGAAATTTCTTAAGCACCCACTACATTACACAAACATTATTATAGGAGCGATTTTATGCGTTTCATACGTCTTAACTGTTATAACGGTGTTTTTTGTTAGCTTTGATTAAAGATTGTGGTTGTTTAAATTCAAACAATGATATTACGCTCATGAGCATTATAATGATATTTTTAATCATAAACTTTTGTTTTGTTTAAATACCTAATCAGGAATTAAAACAAAAGCCATGCTATACTTTTTAGCAATTTAGTGCGGAATCAATTTAACACTATTCTCATATCAATTATTAGTATAAATTATCTATAGTAATATAGTAATGTGTCCAAATTACACAAGTAGGTACAATTCTTTTTTTAGTAAAGTATTTAGACTCATATACTTAAGTACATAAACGCTACGCATCTCGTTCACGCACACTTAACCTTTTAAGTTTGAGCTTTAACCTTCTTTGAATAGTCACGATCTCAAATATTTGAAAAAATATAAAAATATGGAAAATAGTAAAAAATTGGTATAAAAATGGAATATACATCAACAAATGTAATTGGATTTGCATTGATTCAGAATTGGAAAGTTAATACGACATACGCCAATATTGATCGAACTTTAATAAAAAGCATTGCGCAGTATTAATTAAGACTTTCCCAAAACTTGTGTAACTTCAAGAGAATTGAGAGTCATTTTATATAAAAAATAAGGATGCGGACATAGCGTCAGTTTTTAAATGACTTTTAGATATTTTCGTAACTGTGAGAGTATGCTTCCAATTTTCAAATATTTGTTTCGTATTTAAATGTATCATTACATACTTCACCGCCATCAGTTATTTCTTGACTTATTGTATCTTCTTACTAATTATAATTCATAAATTGTTATCGGTAATAATATAATAAAAATGTAATTAAGATTTTTAAAATTGTTCGGGTAACGTGCATTATTTCCTTAGGCACGTAATGCAACCAAAATTCTCAAAATAAATCGCTTTCTAATCATTATAACTTCTCACTTTCTTTAATCCAATGTGACTGCACCCTAATACTTCGATACAATCAATGGTTGAAGAGCAAATGTATTGAATGAATGACGCAACAAGCCTGAACCCAATGCAACGCAGACAGCCATTCACACGGGCAATGACAAGTGCAATCAATCTATCCTTTATCATTTAAAAGTATCGCTGCGTATGTTTTGTACTTTTGCTTGTTAGTATAATTAAATGTTTCGAGCACTTGATCTTTCTAGTAACGTTTGTACGTTAATTCTAGCTGTTGTTAATTGCTGGACCGAATTGACGCGTACAGAAGTGAAATATTCGTGTACCTACATTTAGTATTGTAAGTAACCTGCTGTAATCATTTACGTTGCGAATCGAGATTGATAGAAGACTCACAGCAACAATTTCTATATACTATATAATTTTAGACAGCCATGCGATGTTGACTACAGAATTATGTGCTTCTTGGTTTTTTTTTCCAAAATATAAAGTTTAAAGTGTTTATCACATATACATTTATCTGTCCTGTAGCTATATGCTAATAATAAATTGCTAATAAGGCGAAATATAAATTTGAAAGTTTGTTTGTTTGGATGCTTGTCCGTCAATCACGCTGAAATTGCTGAACGGATTTTGATGAAATTTAGTATATAGACAGGGTATAAGCTGACTTAGGTGATAGGATACTTTTTATCTCGAATAATTTCCCCCTTGGGATAAAACAGGAATCTTCGTATCCAGGCGGAGCCGGGACGAGCGTCTAGTTTCATATAAATTTATACGTCTCATGGCGTAACATCTTTAATATTATGTGAATATAATTGCACAGTTTTATATCCGCATGATTTGCTTATCTTATCTTCGTCTCACTAAAACCGCAATATTTATAAATCCCTGTAACTATTTTTATTCTACAAACAATGATCGCGTAAATAACGCACCAACAATGCAATTTCTATTTTCAGTTTAAATAATATGGCATAAATCTCTTCACAGAGCTTCAATATTGTCCGCTAATGTAAGTAATGTGACTTTTCAATACTCGATCAGGCATTAACACGCTCGTATATTGGTACTACTACAGAGCTTAACCTGCTCAATGTGACTCACGCTTGACGTCGGACAGAGGCTTGTCGTACTTTATTATATACTCATTACATTTTACGGTATACAAATACAAAGAAGTCGTTTGTGAAACGCGAGAGATTTTTGATTCCTCACGCGCTACGGGGAAATGTTGGTTTACGTAACGCTCATGAATGTGGCTTGATTTACTTTACATGAAGCTTGAAAGCTCTTTTATAAGTATAAGTAAGTGAATAATCGAAAATATAAATATTTTTATGAGTATTTTATGTTTTCTTTGAACAACAAGAAGTGATCGCAAGATTGTTTCGCGGAGGTTGTTGAAATTATAAATGTTAAATTCATGTAATGGCGTAATAAATAGATGATGTCTGTTTAAAGAACTGAGAAATGATCTCTAGTATATTAATATTTACTTATTAGTTTTTTAATTATTTAATTAGTCATGTTCTTTAAGTATAAAAAAAAATTGTAGCATTAAATACGATTATTAAATATATAAAAATAAGACTATTAAAACAAAATATATTTTTCAAATATCCTAAACCTTATCAGATAGGTTTAACACGAGTAGTATCAGCACCTGTCGTCACGCCATTCATGCTGTATCAACCCTACGTAGGTGTTAAGTGGAAGCACGTGTGTTGCGACACACTCCTAATGTAAACGAACACGGTCAGTATAAGCACGTTCCTACTAGGGTTGCCAAAAAAAAAAATGTAGAACGCGTTTTTTGTTCTATGAAATAAATTTCAGTCAATATCGCTTTATATAGAGTTATTTTTAACGGTCATTGTGTTTTACTCGACCGTTAAATCTGTCCTACTTATGTGAAAGAAATGAGTATACACACTTTTTACTATATCTTGTCTGAGAATATAGACTTTCCAAATTTCTAAGACGTTTTTCATGAGACTTCATTATAATACTCATTTATAATAGTTTATATTTTTACATAAATCGTCATCCCTGTCAACTACCCTCTCCGTTTACTTTACTACTCAACGTTACGTGTATTTGATAGTAAATTTACGGTAACAATTTACGCTACGAGGGCGTGTGGATATTGCATTGTTTGCACTACAATCAAGATGTTGCTTTGTTGCCGGCAGGTTTTCTTTCAATATTGGAATTGATTGATCGATCGAGCATTACAACGCTAACAGTACATGTATGATCTCGTGATCCTAAAAAAAATTACATGTTTCTTAAGATGCCTGCCTGTCACTCAACTTAGGTTTCCACCATATGAATATAATAGTTAACTACGAATTTAATTATAATTTACTCAATTTTTCTTGCTTCCCTGAAATCTGGTTTGAGAAAAATAACTTAAAATCAATTAAAATTATTTTTGGTGGTATCATAGAGTTCAACGGGATTGAATCTAATCATAAAGATATGTAACGAAATGATCCTTCCGTCGTCTTTGCGATCTTCGATTAAAATTAAAATATCTAATACACACACACACACACATAATACACATCGAATACTGTGTGCATCATCGCATATTAAAAAAATATCTATATATAATATTCGTTTACCAATTCGCCTTGCACTGAAACAGACATAGACATCACAGTAACTGTATAAAATATAATATTCTTTACTCTTAAACCATAATGCGATAATAATTATTAAATTCAATCTATTTCTCATACATAACAATGTAATACAGATGATTACGTTATTAAGTTTCAGCTGTATTGACATTTCAAGAACAGTTACGTTTGAAATGTTGTAAACAGCGTATAATACCACATGGGCCTTTATGAACAGTTTTTTGCTTCACACACTTCGACAGTTGATTGACAATATTGATGACGGTCTGTAGATCCATAATGACCTTTGGTGTTATTTATCGTTGAATATTTTTCTCATTTTAATACAATGGCCTTCATTTAGGTGAGATATTCCTTCACAAGTTTTTAATTATGTGCAACATAAAGAACATCCTAATTTAGATAAGTTATATGTATAATATTGCTCTTCCCTCTCAATCATGGTAGTTGAATTATAGATTTGCCTTGAAATTTGAACTCCATTAATAGACATGTGGCAAATGGAAATATTATCACGTTATAATTAAATTGGCCATAATCTAGTCCATAGTTCATGGGCATAACCACAAAAAAATATTTTTTTGCGTGAACTGTATTTAAATGATTCTATTTTCTGTATTATTATAGTGGCATATATATCAAAAGTTGTACTGTATATAAAGTTTTAATTTATCTACTATAGTTATAAGCAAGACGATACTAAACCACCACATTAGAAATCTTAAAGTATCTATCAATTATACAGTTTATCAACAAAACCACGCACTTTCTAACGATTCACATTACGTCCTGTTACCACGATCGAATGCGTGTGCGCCTGCAACCGACCGTTAACGTCTGTCACAAATTGTCGCCATATTAGTACCAACTATGACCAATTACGCAGTGAAAGTGCTCTTAAATGTTTATCTCACGTCCATCTCGGTTAACAGATCTAATTATGAACTACTCCATCTCGATGGCTCCATAGATAACGCTATTTACTAACAAGCCCCGTAATTCGTGACTATTAAATTGATTAAATGCCATAGTACATATTTTTCTGTAATGCGAATTATGTAAACGCTATAACAAAACGCGTTATATAAGCAGATCGAATCTTAAGATAGGTTCGAGTCGGAATCAATTGTCTTTAATATTAATAATGAACATTAAATTATGGTACGTAATGTAGCTGTTTCCTAGGTACCTACTGTCATTTTTAAGATAATATAATATATAAAATGTTATTACAGAAATATTGAAATAAATATTGAATAATTTTCAATTTTAATCAAAGTAAACTGCATCACGCATATTATTCTTTATATTATATATCAGTAAGTGCAGTAATGTATCCATATTGAAAATGAATAGTTTTAGAATTCTACCGCATGCCTATGTAGATCTGTTAGGGCTAATACGAATACTTAGCCGATCGCAGGATCATAGGGTATAATGGCAGTAATCCAGGCAATCCCGCTGATTGCTCGGGATGCCCCACAGATTGTAAAACGTGGCTTCCGCAACAACGGGATTGAAATTCCTCCATTTATAACCATCATTTACAGTTGCCTGTTTTGCTCTTTTTTTAAACGTCGCGAGGATAAAGGATGATTGAAATCAAATAATACATTTGTATGTTAATGTATCTGTATGAGAGGTGTTACCTTTCCAACATGCAAATGCTATGTAATAATTCATTTTGAACGTTGGAATTTTAATATATTTTTCGAGGTACATCTTCCTGTCTGTCAAGTTTCAGGTTTTAAAAATATGCCTTGGTCATGCCAGTTTAATGGAAAGATTTGTTTGGTTATATTTTCCGCATAATACTCAGTCCATAGCGTGTTGAAGTAAAAGACAGATATTCCACTAATCAAGCGTGCGTATTAAATATTATAATACGAAAACAATCAGATATGTCTCGAACAACAATGTGAATAGAGAGACTAGATTGGAGTAGAAATGGAAAGGTATTATTTCAGCTTTTATGTCTCTGACACGTGTAGTTATATTAAAACCCAATATTCAATTTTTTGTGCTCAAATTTAACTTCCTCGCGCCGCATTATAGTTGCGCTTCCGCTATTAATTTTATTGTAAGTATTTATGTTAATAGTTCCTGTGAAATGTCTTTTTATAGACTCATTAATGAGTATAAAACATAAACACAAAATTTCATTACTAATATTGCACGTAGGAAAGTGATTTGTTAATGCTTAACCAGTTACACAATGTTTACGAAGCGTTGGCCTTTATATTTTTTTAATCCTTTTGTCAGTATGAGTTACGAATACTTTATCATCGTTTAGAATCTTGTAAGTTATGTATTCGCATGTTTACGATTCTCTCTGTAGGAGGTCTGTCGCGATTTGTTTAGCAAAATGGTCACCATTTGACAGTCAGTTAACTGACCACTATTAAACGATGGGGTTTTGTTAGGCTTTAATTCCACTCTCGTACAATCGTATTTTAACATTAAATTATCTAGCTCTAAGTTATCTTTCCGCTATCATTTACCTGTGAAACATAATACGTATTTTATTGCAACCGCAATGTTAATGCCATCCTATCTGATGCTGACTTTGCTTTGTGGTAAATAGAAGCTAAAAGTTTTTCTAATCATACAATAATAACTGAGTTCTTTACTAACATTCTTATTCGGATTGCTTTAAGAATATAAAATCAAGAAACTCTTTGTGTGTTTTGTGTTAATAAACATGCAGTTCATGTAAGTACTATATTCTTTATACAGTCTGCGTTTAACGTGTTTCCCTAAAGTGTTATTGACCATTTTGGTATTAATTAAAGATAAAATAAACGTACGCTTAATACGGACGTGTATTTTGAACAAGAATACAAAATGCATTATTTGTTCCAATAACAATAATTACAACATTCTTATTACAATTTTATTTTTTGTTTTAAGTATTAATATATGAATACCGACATAAAATCGAATCTTATTTTAGAATCTATCTATAAATGCACATTTATATACCCATACACATTTATATACCCATAGGTAAATTGTGATACAAGTCATATGGCGTAAAGGACAATCCAAATTCCTAAATGATTGCGTTCAATCAAATGTGACTTTATATCGAATGAAGCCCAGTAATGTTGGGAGTATTGCGTGATGGCCGAGTTCACAGGTCGCGCAGGTTGCATCTGCACTTTCGATTTGAACAAGTGAAAGGCACATCTTCGCAATACAGGTGCTAGCACTTCAAATTGCAATAGCTAAGCCATCGTGATGCCATCGACCGTGCGGCAGTGCAATAACTCTACGTGTGCTAATGTTTACAAGGATTATACGCGTAGATGCATAATCGATGAACCACGATGAGGAATATCACTGCTTTATGCATAATAGTCTTGAAACCATACAGATTTACATAGATTTTTCCCGATTGTAAAGAAATAAATACACCTTTTTTTGGCATAAAAAAGTTGATTGTATCGTAACATATTAAAATTATTTCGTACTAACGGTTCACCCCTGTTTCTCCTGTACATATATTAGCTATAGCACTAAGTGATAACGTACATATCAACGGTGTAAGTTTTTAAGATCTCATGCTTTAACAAAAAACAAACAAACAAACTCTTCAGCTTTATATACTAAGAGTTTTAGAGATATTCGCCGGTATTGTCAAAGAGAACATTTTTTAATAATTATATTCAAAACGAAAAGGAAATAACATCATTCAACATATAGATATATTTGATTATCCCAAATCAGTTAATATTACACGAAAAAACACTAGTTATATAGTTATGAGAAAAATTTAATTTAAAAATTGATTTAATAAACAATTTTGAAGCAATAAACTTTATCGTATCCTTATTTAATTAAAAAGATAAACACGTAGTATGTTCTTCATTTCCATAAAGACAGGAAACTGCAACATTCCGAACTAAACTAAAATACTAAATTTAAAGCGACCGCACACCATTTATGACGTTGTGTATTACCCTTTCAGTGAATATTTCCTTACAGAGAGTATTAATATATTATTCCTAGCGGAAGCTTTGTGCCAGGGAAGATACTTCAGTAATACTTAATAGATCTACGCTACGGTTCATGAATTAATGGAACACGTCGTTATTTATGTTTGTAACCAGCTAATAACAGTTTCTCTTTTTAACGAAGACAGCGCGAGTGCACCTGGGTGGTGATTTAATGAGTTAATTTCAATATTTATTTTAATTCATTATTGATCCATATTTAACGACTTCCGCTCTTGAATCCATGAATTATAAATGGTTCTCGATTGATTTAGAACTGACGGATTCCACTTGAATTTCACCCTGATAAGAGAGGATGTTTCCTTTTGAGATATGGTTATTTTTTGCTATACTTGTATATTTAAATTGATGATGGATGTACCAAAGGTGATTGCAACTTTTGATTTAGATTTTAGTGCCACTTGTATTCACAAGTAAAGTAATAGAGGAAATCCGTTGATATTTTCTTTTGATTGGTGAAAGAGTTATCTTAACAATAATATAT
>NC_052106.1:4520547-4542482 GCF_012273895.1 Zerene cesonia | reverse complement strand
TCACAAGTAAAGTAATAGAGGAAATCCGTTGATATTTTCTTTTGATTGGTGAAAGAGTTATCTTAACAATAATATATTCTACAAACCTCCAAAACCTTATTTCAACTGATTATTAACTTAGTGAATAAATAATAGATATAAGGTATACATTTGTTAACAAGAATTTTTCACAACGTATAACTAATTCAATGAACACAACACATGGGGTTTCAAACAATTTACAATGTCTATAGAAATCGCGTCGGTTAGCCGGTAACCACGTTCATAATTCGTGCAACGCCTTTCATTATGGTGGAAGTGCGAGCCTGTTGTTTCATTAGATTCTGTTATTACGGGGCTGTCTCCATCGCAGCAGAAAATTGTCATCGGCGAATGCGGCTGACGTAACGGGAATCACATCGTGCCAATTATAAGCCTGCGATCCTACTTTCTTATTGCGTGCATTTAAGGGAGCTGAGGCAAGATGTGAGCCGAAGTTCTCTAATTTTTTTTTATACATGAACCGAATTTTTGTCGCGGGAAATTAGTAGTAATAATCCCTGAGGCTATATATATATACCACGGGTGAAAACCAATACATATAAAATTTTCGTCTCACAATTTTAATTACCACACTCATCCGACACGGCTGGATCGATTCTCATGATATTTTGTGCGAATATCGAGTAGGTATGAGAATCCGCGGACATCTATTTTTCCTACCCATAAATAATTAGAGTAATGCATAACAGCGTTTGTCGGGTCAGCTAGTGGTATGTAAAAATTGCCTACATGTTTTTTTTAATAAAAATAATAATCTATGAACGACGTGATACCTATCCTACGTATATTGGATATATATATATATATATATATACGTTATCTCTACACCGTACTTCAAAGTCTATTGTCGGCACAATAATTCATCATTAAAAGTTAACATAAAGGGATAAAGTGTCAAATATGACCCCAGATTGTCCGATAAGCGGCGCAATGTACCCCGTATACAATGAGGCTTCTGTAGTACCTAATCATACTCCAGAGACAACTAGAAAAGGCATTCGGAAGATAGAATGTTTCGCGTATCGGACCACATTTCTGAACTTAAGAGAGCGCAGACAGATAGCGAATCTGCGCTGTGATTGCTATTTCGTTGATAACAAGCCGTTCGATCCATTTACGGCAATTAATAGACCCGCCTTATTGATTTTTTTTCTATATCCGATCTTAACGCTTTTTAAATGTTTTTTTTTCGAAATGTCACTCAGCAATTTTATCTTTAAACGACTTCCCTAATTTTGTTATTATGCTAATGTGGCTTTGTAATAGTCGTAAAATCTGTTGAAATGGTTAATGTTAATTTACTATTCGTTCATTTCTTATTCGATCAATAAAGATCAAAAGCTTCAGTACATCAATTTCAATAAACTTAAACATGATAAATACGTTTATCGTATAATGCATTACTCTCGTTAGAGCTAGATACAATTTTGCATATTTCAGATAACATTAACGTGTCAGTAGAAAGCCACTGAGCTACAATTGAATATTAAGTCGTGAAGGATAAGTGAATAGTAGGTACTCGTACTCGTACATGCATATATAATCTTGCAATCATTCTACTTTCTCGCTTCATGCAATGCTGTATTTATAACACATACGATTTTCCTATCTTACAACGTATAATTCAAATACCGTTAAGTTATTTTGATGTTAAATCACTTATTGACTAGTGATGTGTGAAAATTATCCTTATTTTATAACGACTTTTAATGCTCTTATATCGACGCTAGTGTAATTGAGTTGTATGATTAAAATTACTAAAAACCTTCATGATCAAACAGTTCACAATGTAAATATAATTAAGATTTTATTAAATAATACTTGAAAAATAATATAAGACTTGCCGTTAAATGCATATTATTATGAAGTTGTATCTGTAGAAAGTCATGGTTGTCAGAGCTGAGCACAACATTGTAATTGGATCGTCTTAGCGACATGTCGTGCCGCGTGCGTGTGGATTACAGTTCTTACTGTACAAAGTTGTACGTTGTTTGATATTGTAATTGAGTTGACCGATTAATAGCCGTAGAATTATAGTTTCTTCTTTTAATTTACGGTATAATGCTATTGCATGCAATTAGAATTATCAACACCGTTGAATCTCAATGTTATACGTAATATATCATTAAAGTATGTTATGTTTATGTTTATCAGCGAGATCAACGACCGTTGTAGTGAGCTTTTGCCTCAAATAACACAATTTAAAACTTAGTCAATAATCCGAATCAATTTAATTTTTAGTTTTATAGCATTGAAATGCTTTATAAATGATCACGGGTGGCCGAGAGGCTAGGCGTTGCTACGGTTAGGTAAGAAACGCAGGTTCGAATCCTACCTCGTGATCAAATTTTTTTCCATCCAATTCCATCCAATTTCTCAATCCAAGTCAAGTTACGTATTTCGGTCTTCACATTTCAGTTGTAATTTCATGAGAATCCGTAAACAAGTTTCACAATTCTAAATATATAATTTATGCCGCAAGGCGTAGAGTCGTATATAATTAACACTTATGCTCGGTGAGGAGTTGCGGTTATCTTAAGGGCTGTTGCACAATCAGGAGCATCCTCGCTCGGTAATATTTCAGCCGGGGGTTTCGCGCGAAGGGCAGTAATTAGCGGCAATCGATCTTGTAGCTTCGCCCGTATATGGAAGGGGCGGTGCAGCGTTCGCGCGAACGCAGCAATTGAGTGCATTCACATGCGCACTCCCCGGCTAATTTCTCTATCTTTAGCCCGCGGTGTAACTGACCGGACTCGGCTACCGGCTAAAGAGAAACTGCATTAGATGCGTCCGGTTTGTGTGCTCACGTCAAACCGACGAACAACCACTTCCCCTTAGCCGCTCAAACGCGAGATTGCGAGACGTGTCGTGTAATCAATACAGTTCTATATTTCATTGCCGGCTCGATCCTGTTCCGCGTGTAATATTGAAAGTGGATCCAGTAATTGTAAGCTATTTGAGCTTTGATGTTGATTGTAGCTACTCGCAAACTAGGATAATTTGTTTGAAAGTGCATATCATACTTCCAAGCTATTTTCGTATGATTGGAATAATTAGGTGCCACGGTGGGTAGGAAGTAGGAAGGATAGGAAGTTACATAGTAGACACGCATATAAATAGGATGTGAAAGTTATATAAACTTAAATAGTTTCGGTTGGTTTATGATAAATTCATTAATACGAGATAATATAGGGCTTATTAATTTATGTAGTAGTTATTTTGAAGTAGATTAAGCTAGCTAGATGAAACTAGATTAGACCGAAAGTATAAAATAAAGTGAAACAAACATGATACACATGATGGAAGAAAGTAAAAAAAAAGCAAAATGTAAACAAACTTTCGCTACCACGCTTTACTGCAAAGTTGTTTGTTGTTTTAAGCACTATATAAACAGGTGTCCAGTATTCACTGAACTAGTAAATCGACAAAATTATGAGATTTTTTTCTAACAAACTGGTTGCAAGTTTTCTTCAACCATATATAGTATGATATCAAATCTCTAAGCGAGCGTGTGATTGGGTAACATAGAAATAACGACTTTTTGTCTCTACTTGCAAATGTTGTACTCATTCATCACGTTTTTTAAACTATATAAGACGTAATAAAACGCCCACATCTGAGCCTGCTATAAAAAGTGAGAATTTTCCATTTACTTACAATGTATGTTTATATGGATAGTATGATCTAGAAAGTTAACTGAAACAGGCTATTATTATTAATGTTCGTATAAATATTTATGACAAAATGAATTGTATTAAAATTATCTATCCAACCTATCCAACGACACATTCAATCACTCAAATACAATTAAGTATTCGAGAATTTATTATTTTATCCCCAAGACCTTGTCACCGATCAAAGCCACTATTAAAATGTTGGTTTTTGAAATTAATTTAAGCTAATAATTTGAAGCAATTGAAAATAAAAGAATTATTATTTTCAATTGCCATAGCACATTTTGTAAAAATGTCGAGTGGTTTTTACGATATTGATACACACACAAACAGACAATCAGGAAAAAGATAACCATTGTTTTGGGGTCCCTGAAATATCCACGTATCTATTCATACGAATTACGTTTTTTCTATAATATTTATTGTACTTATAAACATAAATGGCCGGCCTGGTTACTGTTTTATTAACTTTTATTACATGTATAAATTTTATTTATATTTATTTGGCACAATAACAAGTAGTATAAGGACTTCGTATATATAATTAAGGTTAAAGGATCGATAGGAAACATAGAATAAACCTATAAAAATCTCTGTAATACTAATAAAATCAACATTACACCTACCTACCTCCTTATCTCAAATATCGTTAGGGTTTTCAAAACAAAAACTTAATAACATAGTTAAATAGGCTTTCAAGTATATTGTGCAAAGGAAAATATAGTATACAATAATTAGAACACGTGCACGCGAATGTCACATGGTTCGCCACCAACGGATGTTGCATCGTCATATTGCGAAAATGATTTATAAACTTCGCTTGATATTAAAATTGATTTCAAAAACCTAATCATGTATGAGTAATAATGAATTTGCGTACTTACGTATTTATGACCGTCTTCTTGGTACAGTGATTGAACCGTGAGGGTAGAATTCGAGGGGTCCTAGGTTCGGTTCCCGGTGAGGACTCACAAAAAAAATCTGGCACGACACAGAAGACTGATCACCTGCTTGTCCATAAAGAAAATCGATCAGTGAAACAGGTGCATATTATCGGCCCCATACCCCACTACACGAGACTTCTGTTTTGTAGTGTATAATAATCTTTTGTTTTCTTTTTCAGGTAAGCTAGTTGGTATTTGGTGAGGCTTTACTGTAATAAACGTAGTAAATTATCTATTTTGATGACTGCATCAAAGAAAGAAAGCTCTCCTGGTAAATAAAGATATACAGAAAACAAAATATACAGACCGATATTATAAAATATTTGAAAGTAAATCTGTCTTTCTACCTGTCCCTTCATCACACCTAAACCACTAAATTACACAGATAACATAATACTACACTAGTACCACAGATAAAATAATGCTACCAAACGAACCACTGATAATAGCTCGAGACCTGAGAAAGCATAATATATAGGTTTTATCCCAGTAGAGGCATGGGTTTTCTTTTGATTAATCAAGGTGGAAAGCTAGTTCTATAAATGAAAGAAAAAAAAGTGATGCATATATTATAGCTGCATATTAATATATACATCCAATTAATTCATACCTAGATTGTCACTATTGTAATGGCATTGTGCAAATACCTAAATTGCATAAACAATAAATAATTTGTAGCTATACGTTCGACATTTTAATGATTAATTTATAAGCATTAAAAACACGTCGTTCAACTGTTTAATTTCATAGTAAATTACAATAATCTAAACATTTAAATCCAGTCAGGGGCGGGCATTAACAGATACAATATTTTGAAATACGTTAATGACAACATCGATACATGATTAATATATGTAAATGGTCAAGTAAGAATGTAGAAACAAGTTACATTACGCAGTAACGCGTGCAATGGATGTAAATGACAAGTGAACTCACTCATCTGAAAAATGCCCATAGCTGTCTCATTATACGCACTAACTATTATATAGAAGACGTGACTATTTATCTCGGGAATTAGAAAGTTCTAGGACGTAATTAATATAGAGAGAAGTAATTATTTTGATACCGTGACGGGAGAGCGTGTAAAGATAATGACCGACCACTCGAAATCCATATCATTATCAGGGAAAGTAAAGGTCCATGTCTAAGTACCTTATATTAGTCAACGTATAACTTTAAATACCGGCCAAGTGCCTGTCATTCCATCAGATGTTGCAAGAACCATAACAAATAGATGTTCAATTAAATGCAAGAATATACAAATAAAATTAAGTAGCATCTAAAGCTTATTACACTTGTTATCGTCCACTAGGACGATAATTTCACGTCATTACCGCCCGTGCAAACGTTTGATATTAATTATGTGTGTACGTACACAACGTAAATGAAGTATTAAAATTGTAGGTACCGAGATTAAAACCGTAATTATGAACTGAATCACGAAACTTCTGGCATGGGCGTTTTTATAGAGGCGGGAGTGCAAACATGTCGCCCGGTGACATGCGCCGGAGCACTCTTAGTAACGCAAATATGCCGCTAATTACTCGAATCACCAACATACTGTCCCCTGTAGTGATGAAATGTGAATAAAAAAACATTACATAACACAGCTTTCATACAGTCGAGCTTTAATTTAGCGTTACGCTTTACTTTTAACATACCTCGTTACGGCTGTTATAATTGCACTTAGTCTTGTATTGCGACATTCATAGAGCCCTAAGAGTGAAAGTTGTGATCTTGTACGTTTATCTCATTCGTCTCACTCAATCATGTAGTGGCGAGTTATCGCGGTGAGCACCTAATACATTTTAAATATCATTAGTCATTACTATTATCCATTATCTATTACTTCAGTTACATAACAATCGTGAGGAGTTGCATGATAGCCTCCGGTTATCATTCATAAAGGTGCTACTTACGCTGTTCGTAGATAAACAGTTCCGCGCTGTAAACTTGTATTGTATCTTTAATCTTCGCAATTTATTGCCCCTTCTGGTTACCTTTACGTATAAACTCTCATACTAATAAATGATTATGAAAGTTTTTATAATGATACCATTACATGAAAATTTAAAATGACAATTTAGTTATTTGAACAGTTATAGTTAATTTGTTTTTTTTTTTTATTTATTCCGTTACTTGAATAGTTATTTTAAATCTTGATGTACATCAATATAGTTCTATACCTGATGCAGCATATTCATTAACTTATTAGTTAATGGGGTAGATTTAAAACTTTACAATTTAGTCATTTATAATTAGTCTCCAAAATTGAGACTTAATTGCTTTTCATGAATAACGAACATCGCTTACTCACCTTACATAATATTTATCGATAATAAAGAAATAAAATTAATCGTTTAATACTTGAATCAACGTAAAGGCAGGTGTTCTTTACGTAAGCAGAGTTCCGCTTAATTAGTTAGAGATATTTCCATTATAGCATATATGGTTACATATAATAAGAATTATTAATTACATAGGTAGCATTTTTACTGGAGTGTTAGTATGTGCCATTAAGTATATCTATTATAAGTCTATTGCTGTATTATGTGGTAAATCATTCACAAAGTCGTATTAATGTAAACTATAAATATTTCAAGTAATGCCTTATATGGCGTATAAATAATTTATCGACGTGTCTTATATATTTGTTCCGGAACATCACTGATTTTGAACTTATAATTAAGCGCGTGAATTACTAAATAATACGTAAATTACTAAATATGGAACTAAAGATAAACAATGACATGCTCTTATTTCAATCTCGATTTTCTTGGCTCATTACAGAGTGAAAGTGATTCCTTTTGATAGAAGCAAGATTTATGCAGCTCATTACCTGCTTGAAATAATCATTCATTTTCAAAGATAGGTCGAGAGAATGATGCTTTAAAAGTTACCCGCGTCATTATTTTCGGATGATACCATGACGTAAGCCGTATGTTTTGAGTGCAGGATTGATTGCAGCAATCTTTATAATACGAGGAATATTGTTATCCAGAAAGAAATGTTACTAATGAAGATATTTTTATGGCTTCAAATTGATGAACGTATCATTCATTACATTACGATGTGGCTATACGTTGTCCATTACCAATTATTAATACGATGAGGAGTGCAATCATAAATCACGTTAATACATCTTATCATGTTTCTTTGGTACTGAAAATATAGTTTATACAAAATGAATATTCTATGCAAGGCATTTCATGTTCATATAAAAATGCATTATCCCAAAGTAATTAAATAATTTACGTACTTCCTATAAATGGGTTAAACGTTCATTGATATTATGTAAAACAATTCTAGGACATCATCTTGAAGCGTGTAAAAGGGCTTGTTAATGAAAATGACCTTTTAAGTGTATAATGAGTATGAAGCCTCTATCAGATAAAAGATTATCGACCATTGTGTTCGTTAGCTTACGGCGAAAATTGATTTGGTATTCTGTAACGTGTTAAGTAATATCCAGTAGAAGGGAACGCGCATGACGGGAATGACAAGCGGTTTGAACTCGATATGTATTGGAATAAATACTATATATGAATCGTGTGTATGTACTTATCAAATAATTCGCTGAGCGTGGTCGCTAGCCAACCAACCCGACTTATTCCGTTTAATACAATTGGACGAAGATTATGCAAACTTAATGTAATTAGATCGGATAATGGATTATAAATAAGAGAAAATTTAATTGAATCCAAACGTTATTCACTCCAAAAATAAAATGAAGCATATTTCTTACTACATTTACTGGTGTTTGAATATCTTAATTTAAGCTTCATTTCTGTTCGCTTATGATCATAATCAAACAACCATACCGCTATGAGAATTATTACACATTACTACTTCTTCCATGAACTAATGTTACTTCCAACTTACGACTTAATTAGTTAATTTAAAGTTATTCTAACATCATCATCGGTCAAAGTCGATATCCCATTCTAAAGTGGCACGCAAGTGCGTAAGATCGTGACTTAACTCCTAAAATGGTCCTATCGGTCGCATGATAGCTCACGGGTGGCTACTGCTTCCATATTTAACGTACTATTCTTCTTATTTAAATGTTAATAAAGTATAAAGTTCTTTGGCGATCTTGGTATATACAAATGGTCATGTGTGGGTGTGTAAACAATCGATAGTACCGCGGCGGACATTGCAACCCTACGCGCATGGCTAATGCGCACGCGCATCGACGATGCATGTCGATGAGGACGGCATTAATAAAAGTCTGAAGACTCTTTAATATCAGATTTTATTCGTCAACGTATTTTATTGCCTAATTCGTATTCAATGCTTCCTCGGTATGCCACTTCTAACTTTACTTTAAACCCGGATTCGATACATGAGCATCAAATAAATTGTTTATATTTTAATACAATTTTACTAATCTGATACTCTCTTGATCTTCGAGGTATGCACTATACGTAATCATTACAGTTTAACGGGGGAAATTATTGTTTCAAAGCTTTAGACACCATCATACTATATTAATAGTGAAGACTAATGAAGATGAAATATTGAAGATTAATATTGAAGACTAGAAATATAAGAAAGTAAAGCTTCGCAGTATATGTGCCACTCACCATGTGCGATCACATCTTCGAGTGGTACGGTTTAAGGCTTACGTAATATTTCGTTAACAGCAAAAAAGATCGTGAACTAAAATCTTAGAAATCGAACTTAATCAATTTTCCAATCTCCTTCCTATTCGTAATAATAACAATCCATGAGAAAGTTACTTTGTGTACGAATATTTCATTATACAAAACAAAAGAATTATATCGAGCAGGCTTTTAATAAGGTTAGTGGAACAAACATCGGAGATTAGACTATAGCCACTAATATTGTAAGTACACATTGAATAAACCATCATGACTTGCGAGATTTGTGTAAGAAACGATAAGCATTTAAATATTAGTTTTCTTTTCTATTTTCATAGTACAAACAATAGCATGTTTTGACTTTGGAGTCGATAGTTGGATATCATAGTGTGTAAAATACTGAAACAAAGTTTTTTATTTGATAAACAACTCCCTGCTACGCACCTTCAAACACACCTACTTTTTAACAGTATGAAGTATTCATTTTAATGAACCCTTTGTAGATTTGCGCAATTAAATAAATAAATAAAAACATATAGCTTTATAAGAATGCACATAACCCCTTTAGACATAATTATTATGTTACCATTAATTTTTTTTATCAAATTATATAAAAAACATGTTAAGTTTAAATAAATTTAATCTAAACACGGTAAATTGAAATGTAAGAGATTATTTCAATTTAGATCTATCACACTAGTAGGTATGCTGCGTGAATAGCCCAAAAGATTTGCGTGCAGCCTCTTTACATTGGGTCACGCACACGGCTCAACTACACAACACAACAGGACTCATTCATATAATAACTGAATGGAAAATTGGATAATGCTTCATGAATAATAGCTTATTATACCCACAGACCTATTTTCTCGAACCCTATTATTTTTTGCTATGTCTTACTAACAATATTATTTAAATCAATGTATTCAAGCATTAACGAAATACTAATAATGAGATAATCTGTATGTGATATAAATAAGTTAGAATTATAAACTATTATGAATTATGCGTTTGCACACGTACTTTTTCGACATTTTGCGTCTCATAATAAAATATAAATTAATAGCATCTTTCGTAAAATTCGTGATACCAATTTCGTTTCTTAATCATCGTGACAAATGCGATATTTCGCAGCGAAGTGTTATTTTCTTTTCCTAGTTTCGGCAATATTAAAATATGGTATTTTTAATACAGCTATTTAATAAACATCGATTATAATATATTTAATACATGAAATTATTCTTAAAGACATTTAAACATACTACGAATTCATACCAAACAATAGAACGAATCGACGGAACTGGAAGAAACAATCGGTTTATCAATGACCTAGAAACAGGCTTAATTTAATGAAATAAGCGACTTCATGTAGACAACATAATACAATATGCAACTCAGAGTGTCAAATCATAATGACTTGAATTTGCATTAACAACCTATTGTCGATTCAGCACGTCTTTCATGCGCACCTACTTCTTTAAACCAGTTTGGAAATGACATATGTTCGTATCATAGATGGGAGTGAAATAGACGCACCTAGAATACTAACGCCTCACAAAAATCAGCATCGCTTATAGCTATCCTTCATAAAGAATTATGAATCCGGAAATCTGTAACGTATGCAACTTTACGTAATAGAGCAAATGTTCGTGACACTTTCGTAACGTCGTCAACAGATATTTGATATCTAGGACGGTTTTTGCACACTTTATTAAAAGCCAAATGAGATTTAAATGACGGAGCTGAAATTGATTGTACGTCAAAGATTTCGGTTTAATCATATTGTGCAGGAACGCAAGTAAGAGGCCACTTTAAGTGCTGCGGTACACCGCAATGAAGCGTATCGTACGGTAAATAATTAAATTACAGTGGACAGACGACCAATGATATAATTTAACTGGTTTAATTTGATCGGACACAGTCAGGGCCGTCTAAATTGGGTTACTGATATTATGCAGCCTCCTGACTCCCAACTTGTCATATGTGAATTTGTAAATAAATATGATTCTTTACACATTTACCCCACTGTGACCGTTGTGAAATAATTTCAGTGTCATTGGTCTCATATTTCATACAATTCTGACAACGTATGGGATTAATACATATTTATAAGCTTATTACATAATAAATGTTATTCAACTGACATAGTTGTCAACCAAATAAGCTCTCGATACTTATTAGAAGTCTGTCGCAAGCTATCGGAAGTTTCGACACCACGCCTGCTACTCGGATCATGGACAACCATATTATGCAAATGGATGCGGGCTTTAGTATGGTTGTAATCCAGTTAATTGGTGTGGATGTGTGGGTTTTGTTTCCTACTGTTAAATAATTTGTATTAACGTACTATTGGTCAACGATTGTTTCTCAATACATGTCATCTATCAATCTGCGTAGCGTGATGTTTTTGGTCGTTATATCTCAGTCGTGTAAGCTCCGAAGGTATTGCGTATGATATCAATTAAGGCTAGTCCACACTTCATATTATTTCTTGGGTTGTTTAAACTGATCTAGATTATTATTAGTACCACCCTGATATATTTTTTTTTAATTTCAGTGTAATAAACCTAATTGCTATAACTCGAACATGTAGCCGCTATTATAATATATTTTATTAACATTTATCAGCACTTCATATAAACAAAAATGCATAATATCATCTTCGTAAACATACACATCTAATATATAAAATTCTCGTGTCACAGTTTTCGTTGCCATACTCCTCCGAAACGGCTTGACCGATTTTGATGAAATTTTTTGTGCTTATCCGGTATCTATGAGAATCGGCCAACATCTATTTTTCATACCCCTAAATGATAAGAGTAAGGCAGAACAGCGTTTGCCGGGTGCAGCTAGTATTCTTATAAAATCTATCAAAGATTTGAGTTATGTATGATTAAGGATAGTGTGTAAATATCTCAACAGGCTGCGAGCGCGTGCCGCCCCGCACAATCACGAAGCTTTCGTTATTGTATCACTTATTACTGCATTCATATATTACGCGAATGATTTATGTAGGTTTTGTCTTTCAGATCTGATTGTATCGCGTACGTTATGATAGGCCGGTTTTTGCAGTCCCACTTTTAAACTATTCAATCGTTTATCACTCCGTGAGCCTGCGCGCTATTTAATGCCAACGATAAATTATCCTATTGTAGTCCCTAGTCTCTACGTTTTTTAAAGATATAAATCTTTTTATGGTTGTATGTTGGAGGTTCTATTAAACGAGATTGAAATTCGATTATACGACTAGGAATACTTGCAGCTTTCTGTGCCGGACTATCAATAACAATCGTAACAAAAAGCAACACATACTTACATAAATGCGTCCTTCATCTAAAAATAAATTGAAGATGTGTTTAAGAAAATTGATTGCACCTGCTCAGGCCTATTGGAAACTAAAAACCAGAACCTATCCAGTTCGAATTGCTCCAGTTGCAGCTGAACGGTTTTAAAAATATTAATTGCACATCCACATGTCTGCTATAAACGTGTATGATAGTTATTAACACATAGTTTGTCTTTTTATGGTGTTCTTTAGTTGGTATTAGTACTACATCTGCAACTTTAGCGGCGTCCGGAGTCCGGCGTCTGCGCAGGCGTAGCCCGCCGGCCGCAGGCGCAGCCGCTAGGGCGCGCACGCTCAGTCAATCGACAGTCCTCGCCGTGCGCGCGTGTATGCGCATCAGTGGCCTTAGTACCCGGTGTAAACAACAGGGTGTGACCCACGCCTTATCATGTTTTCGTGTTAGTGTTTTGAACTTTGATCCGGTTGCGCACATTTTCGAAAAAAATATGCATGTAAGTTATTGTGATAGCTTTTGTTTAATTAAAAATAATAGTTAGATTAGCTAGTTAGATTTTTATGCTATAACTACCTTCATGCAATTAATAATTTTAGTTTTAATAAAATCTTCATAAATTCATAGTTGATTTTATTTTTATTCATGCTTCAAAGAGCTAAATTAATAGTTAAAACGATTAACACTTAATAACTTAAAGTTAACTAAATAGTTCAGTGTAAGTTTAAAGAATAACAATATTATTTTTAACTTGTAAATACGTTTTAAAATTCTTACTACATATTCAAACTAAATAGGTTTATAAAAAGAGGCTTTGTTCAAACTTGCAATTGGCATTTGTATTCATAGCACAGTAACTAGGTAGGTTTCTACTCGTTTTAAAGGTTGATAAGTCTAGTAAAAACTTGGCATGCATTTATAACCGTCCGTTGACTTATATGTCAACTGAAATAATTAGTAAATTGCTCTTGTTATTTCGTTTCAAAATTGAATTCTCAGTAGATAATCTAGTTTATACTTCGAAGAAATATGTAACGTATTATTAAAAGCTTGTTTTAACGCCTGTTATTAAAAATATATTAGTAACGCCGCTTATTGTTTTTTAATAGCACACCTTGCATTGTGTTTTGTTTAAAGAGGGCTCAACAGCTTAAACGAATTAGCGTAGGATTATAGCAATTTCTATAATTACATTTTGTTGTAGGTATAGGACATAATTTTCCTTTCCTTTACATTGCTTATCATCTTTATAAGAAAATTGTATCTCTATTATTACTTATTTGTATTAAGTTTTTTATTACTTAATACCGATATGAAAAATCTTTTTGTTATAAAAAATGTACATACTATATATCATCATCATCAGCCCATATAATATGTTCCCACTGCTGGGACTCAGGCCTCCTATGAGGGTTCAGGCCATAATCCACCACGCTGGCCAAGTGCGGGTTGGCAGATGTCACATGCCGTCGAACTTTTAATTCTTCGACATGCCGGTTTCCTCACGATGTTTTTCTTCACCGTTGAAGCAGTGGTGATGTTATCTACATGCGCAGATAAATTGAAAAATCAATTTATTTCTTGCGCGCTCGCCCGGTCTCGAACCTCGACTTATCGATTTTGAAGTCCGAGGTCCTCACCACTGAGCCACCACTGCTTACCACTGCTTACATACTATATATTAACAAAGCATAAAATTTCACTTTAAAACACATACATATCTGCATATAAAACATTGAATATAATTGTAAAGATAGATCATTACAAAACATTGCTTTACAAATAATAATATACTAATTTAGATTAGTTACGATCTTACTACAGAGTACTTATTCTGCAACACACATCATCATACGAATTGCATTAAGTTACCAAGTGGCAATCCTGAATGTGTACAACACATCACAGCCAAGCCCCCCCTCCTAAGTCGCTTCCATCAATTTAATTTCTACAGTATTCTGACGCGCTAATTACTGTGGATGCCTATTAGTGCCGTTTTTTCCTCAATATTATGTACGTTCATCCTAAAAAATTCATACATAACTCTGTTCATCTTGACATGTGGTGCATAAAAACCATACAAGGAAAAACTGAAAGAATAAAGAGTTACTGTACTTTTTATAACGTGTATACGCGTAGTTTAATCACTAAATCCTCTTCGCGAGTATTATTTCTATATGGAGTCAGAGTAGCATTACGGTTGGGATATCATTAGACAACTGTTTTGAAGATTGTCACTCGATACCAAACGATTACCATCTCATGATCTCAACGTACAGCAATTCCATGAAGGTAGGTATGTTACGTGATCCGCTTACAATATAAAGTACCTACCTATCTTAGAATTGACAGTGGCATATTTTGCAATGTGAGCTTCGGATGTCTTAGAATATATTATGAGCTTTGTCGTAGGCACTTCTGTTGGTATTTGTTGTATGATAAAAACAAAAATCAACTTGTGTCTTCAAATGTTGTAAGAAAATTAGAGTGAATAAAAATTGATTGCAATGTCTTTTATAAATAGAAAGAAATATGTATCTAAGTAATAATTCCTGGTAGAATACCTGAAACATCTATGTAGATTATGCCGTTCCTTTAATCCGTTTTTTAGAAATGTGAAAATGCGTCCATGAAAGTGAAGCCATTGTATTCTGTTATCTTCCTTTTAAAAATTATGCAATTAGGGTAAGAGACGGTTTGTTGTCTTATTATTTATCAAAACAAAAACAAAATCCTTTAGGAGAAACGGCTGCAAGATATTTTTACCTGAGGGCAATAAATATATAATTACATAATGAGTAGCTCGCAGTAGGAAAACGGGAAGTTTTAAACTTGCGTGTTTTATCACAATTTCTAGCTTTGCCGTGTGTTGTGTAAGTTTATAGTTTTATTAATTTCCAAACGAAGATTCGACTGATTGGATTTACTTTCGTAATTACACCGTAATTATTCGGCACGAGCGAACCAGATTCGTATTCGTAACCTAATAGTCTATTTAAAATACACTATAAAACTCGTTTTGGACTAATAAAAATATTACGTTATTATTACAACGTGATCATTCAAAGAATTCAATTACACTGATTGAAAAGTTAATTTTTCGTCGTTTGTGGTATGCGCTTTATTGTTAATGGAATGATTTTTTTTTTATTTTGACCGTTATACAAAAAAGTGATTTTGCAATTAAGAAATCTTTATAGATAATTATATAAAAAAGAACAAATTACTAATGATTGCTCTATAAAATTGCCTTCTTAAACACGTAACCAGCTTATAAACCATTTTCTGTTAATCTTAAGAATAGGAAGTGTTAGTCATACACCGATTAGTATAATAAGTAATAATAAACATGTGAATGAAAAATAAGAATCCTTGATGACTCAAGATCGTTCTTGAGCGTGTATGCAGATTAAACCGTTCTCAGGTAATCTAAATACAAACAAATCATGTAAAATATTACTTGTTTCTTTTACGTTTTAAATTAATATATCATATCAACTTTAATGCGTTTCTAGGAAATATTACAATCTGCTCTTCGTCTTTGAATTAGCATGACTTTTTATGTTAATAAAGTTTTGTAATAACTGTAGTTCTTTTGTCAAGACATCAATAAGCCATTATTGTAAAGTAATATTAAATATTTTATACTTGGACCATTGCATTTTCTTATGTATTCATAAATAATAAAAAGACTATTTTATTTGTTTTACATTAAGTAATTTAAAACTAATAATTTAATATAGTTTCGGTTACTACTATTGTGTGAGAACCCTAAAACCTATGCCTAAATTACAGGCTTGTCATTGTCCCGCCGACATGTTTGTATTAAATGATAAAAATCTTGTACATCTACTATTTAAATCTAGGAAGCGTGTTCAAGCCGACATCAAAACGATGGTGTCCAGATAAAGTTATCACCAGCCTTGTATGAACAATAACCTGAGCTAAGAACATGTAGTAAAATGTAAAGGTTTGCGTCATGAGTGCGAGGTAATAGGAGGACATTACAAAATACTCATACATACACACTATTGTTTCTTATACGCGGAACACGGCTGCGTCCCTAATAGTGGCTGTATTGTGCATCTCCTTTCCCACACCCGTGTATACAAAACGGTAGCTTGATGTGTTAATTCGACATGTGTGCGAAATTCACATTATTTGAAGCTGTAATATAAAAACCAGACCAAGTGCAAGTGGTCTTTGCACAATTAATGTTTCGTACATCGTTTGTTTCGAGTAAACACAAGCACCTGCCGTTTTCTTTTGGAGCATGCTGAAGGTTATTAATAGACCTAGTTTGCAATTATAACAATTGCAATTATAAATATAAATTTATCTGTAATAACCTGTAAACATTTCATACAGTGTGAGGACATTATTCTATGAAAAGTAAATATGATAATGTCTGGGTAGCTAGAAAATGTCTAATATCAGATGACTTATTCTAAGTTTAGATATATAATAATAGATTATAAATGAATGTAAAATAATGCTTATAAATAAAGTGTTATTTTCAATAATGACCACAATTTTGTTCGATATATGAATCGAATTATGGATAATGTTATCAAAATGCTATGAAAACGTTTCCAGTACCGTACGACTGGCAAGGCATTAGGAAAGATCTCACGTATAAGCCTAACAGCAACCTAACAGTAAAGCACAGAATTGTAGAAAATCTAAGAGCACATTCATCGGCGTGATTGAAGTCACATTCAGACACAAAAGTAACATTTGTTTCCGACATCAGTTACCACGTTTTATTGTCATTAGTCCACGTCCTATGGTGACGGTCTACCCTCCGCAGCGCTCCATTGATCATTTAATTGTTTTGAAACGTGAGGACATGACAAAAGACAGTAGGAAATCGTCACGACACTCACAGATTTCAATGTAATTCTTCTATTTGTGTACCTCGACCCATTAGAAGTACGTTTAAGTTAATTATGTAGATCTACCTGCACAAATAAACGTGACTGAATGTAAAGAACACCTTTTAAAAACGTTTAAAGAATTATTTAATTAAGTGTATTTACTAACGTCCTATGTGGAAATGTTTGCTATTACCAAGGCTATTTACTATTTATCTCCATGTATATAATATATTCAATATTTATGGTCAAAATATGCCAATACCGTTTCCTCTGTTTAAGCATAGCATGTACGCATTTTTGTAATTCTATAGTAAGGAAGAAGAGGTTATTTATGTGACTGTAACAAGAATTTCAAATACATATGACACGAAGTATTGGTCCCAGTGTGTACTATAATTCCAATCGATTAATTTAGATCGAGTTTAATTCGATTAAAGCGTGGTTACAGAATTACAAAGCTGCGGGTTTGATAGCTACCATGTTTGTGTCGGTTATTAAATGCCACTCTCATTCCTTTAAAATTGTACACATTAATGACTGTAAACAAAGTGTTATTAGAAAATCAACGTTATTGCGAGCGTAGTTAATTCTCAATTTTATGACCTACTTTGGATGGTTTTAGTTTGACGGGGGTGATGGAGTCTACAAAAAATAGCCCTATCATTATGTGTCGAGTTATTTGTAAGGTTGTCTTATTTTGGATACCTTTGTTATATTCTCCTCTTTTTTCTGTAAGAATATTTTTTAGTTTCTGCTGTAAATATATTAAGTTTTGCTATGGAGGTTAATATGGTTCTGTCACTGTCTGAGGAAAAAGTATTTTCTTTGATAGGTTTAGAAAATATAAATATCCTTTCCTTGTTTGTAACGCTGTATGAAACACTAGACCTAAAACACTGTAAAAATGGGCAAACTGCGTCTTAAAAATATAGCGAAAATGTATCTTCAAACAGAAACGTATTATAATTATACTAAAACTTGTATTTTATTATGTTTTTGTTCTTTATTTCAAGGTGGAGGTCACGTCTTTGAATATTATTTACAAATATTAGAATACAAATGATGCTAGAATTGTACAAGGGACGGTCACAGATGATTTATAACAATCTTAATGCCATTTTGAGGATTACTCTGATGCATTGAGTTGGCGACTCGCCTAATGATGTTCCTATTTTGATCGCAACACAAATTTGTTTGTTGGTAGAATTAAATATAACGTGAATGTACTTTGGTTAGTCGCTATGTATATTGTTCATTTTAATTTTAGAATATTTTCACGCCAACAAGATATGTTTCATATTTTTATATGTTAGTTGCATAATAAGATACGACTTTTGAAAATTTACTTACAAATCTGAAAACGATCATGGAGTATTGCTGTAAACCACCGCTCACACCACAGAGGTTAAAATTTAACAATAACAAAGTAACGTGCGTGACGTATACGTTACATATTAAAGTTAATCCATTTTCCGTATTGTCTAACGTCTAAACTGACATAAGATTGATATAACGTGATCAATACGATTTATTGCCTACAATTAATTAAAATAATCATATAAAACATATTTAACGATTGTTCAAAAAGTAGGGAAACCACTTCATTTCCTGCCAAACAACACGCTGATGTTTTCATACCATGCAAAGTTAAAGACGCTAACCACTTACATAACTTTGAAAAGTGGGACAATAGACGACTCATATACTCAGAATCGATATCTAACTAAGAAACGTTTTTAAAGGTATTTGTCACTTTCTCCTTTGTTTTGACCTAGGACAGATGCATTCGAATAATATTTAAAAGCTTCGTGACCAATTGGATTGTCATTTTCTGAGATGTCAACTAAAGTCCACTTTTTAGAGCAATGCGCTGATACGGAATCCATAAGATGATATACACTTATATTGCATATATGTGTATTTTGAATGGCTTTCTCTCTATATATATATAGTATACTATATACTTTTACATAATATAATATACATTTTTCAGGAGTAGAACGTGTTTAATATAAGAAAGATTTGAGACCAACAATTCCATTAATAGATTAGACAATTTTATTTTGATTTTAGGTCTTTAATGATACTAACATTAAGATAGATACCTGCTAATGGGCAAATATAAGCGGTTCAAATTGTAATGAACACATAAAACAATTTTAACTCGGTATTCAATAACATTAACGCAAATCAATAGAAAAATATGATTGCGTAAAGAGAAAGCCGTGCCGGGTGCCTTATTGCTAGTTTATTATTGCCTCTTATAACATTGCTACATTAATTAAAACTGAACGAATCAATATTGAAAATGAATTAATAGAGTTATATTACACTGGGTAAGTAAAATTGTTTATTGAACTTAAATTACGTACATATCATAACTTTTTTTATTTTTATCATTTTCAATGATAAAAAACTTTATTAACTTGATTTTATCATAACTAACTACTAACTATTTCAAATTTATTGAGGGCGAAAACCTTAGTATTATAGGTTATGTAAATAAATCGTGTATCAAAATCAATAGAAAGGAACACACGAAAAGCGCATAAACAATACACATCTATATCAAGTCCTTAACATATTTAAGCGGGGTATCGAACTTATACATCACAATGTGACACAAATCCGCTTAAATATTTAAAGATTTTGAAATGGTCTTCTTCATAGCTATTCTTAAAAAGTCATTTATTTCCTACCGTTGCATCATCGAATATTTATAATTATTGAAATGTAAAGCTTGTAATATAATACTAATTGAAGTTTATTCACATCTAGTGTTTCGGCTGTCTTGCGAAACTTGAAATTAGCTTGCATACGATAGAATTACACATATGTATTATCATTTAATCGAGTTATTGCATGTAGGAGTAACGCGAAGACTATGCAACATCGGGCGTTTGGACACGCTGAGTGACCCCAGGGCGCAGACCCCAGTTCACCTCAATTAAGCCACCCATACATCGATGACTTCGAATCGGGCTACGCACATCACATAATAACTACGTCTCCGCCCAAGGCAACCAATGCACTTTCTCCCGTAGACTTATTTAAAATCGTCTCCAACGCATGATTGACGTTCGCCCTATTGTTAACCTAATGTTACATAATCTCATTTGATATGCCGTCACTCAAACTGAATATTTTCAAAAGATAGTGTTTTGTTAATGTGTAATGATGCGTACTATTGCCATTTAATTATTGGGTAACAGTCCGTTTAACCTATGTACCAATACTCAGTTTAGGTGGTTTTAAATCACCCGTTGGGTATGATTAAACATCACTTTCGTAGTTAGCACATAACTGACATCTTGATGGTATCCTTTCAAAATTATATATTCTATTCAAATGCAGTCAATAGAATCTGAAAAACACCATTCTTTAATCGTACAAGGCTATGCAATATCATTCAACAAATTAACCAACCTTTATTGCTAGTTATTATTAAATTTTATAATAACTATTTGACTCATTAAAATATAATTTCAGCATTGAAACAAAGCCTTAAAAAAAACGAAGTCCAAAATTAAGTACTTGTAACTGTTTTAGCTAGACATTATAGCCTTTGAATGTGGGTTGAATTAACATGTACCCGTTGATTAGATGCTCGTAGAGCCTTCAAAGAAACCCTGTGCTCGGACATGTTATAAAATTAACACAACCTTCAAACAAAGCACGTTATATTTCTCTTATTTTGTTCAGAATTAACGACGTTGAAATTTTATAGCAGGCTATTATCTAGAGCACCACACATTTTTAAAAACAACGTATTGTTTTCTTGCTGAGGAGTGAGCAATGTTTTTTAAGTCAGCGTCTGTCAACGTTGTTTTCAATCGAGCATCGTGTTTCTATACAAACATTTGTGGAGCTATCTTTAGATTTAAGAATGCTGAATATTGTGGATACATTTTTGAGTTCACCGAGTGATTTATAATGTCTGAAACTTAAAGGAATTTTTTCCCGTTTATGTTCCTTTTTCTTTTTATTACGATCGCTGTCGCGACGAGCACGAGGGATGCAGTAACGGGGTCAATGGCCTCAATCTCATCGCAGTGATTCGGTCCAGAATGCATTATTTCGATTCACCGCAGTCCTACATCATCCCAATCGAAAATTCCACGCTTGATGTCTTCTTCGGTAACAACGCTGCTTTCTTTATGATTTATGAGCGGCTCGCATCATAATTACGTTACCAGTTTATTTTTTGTACTTTACATATTATATTAAACAACGGAGTAGCTACTAGTTACTTATTTTTACATTTAATCTTTAGTTTTGTAATTCCCAATGATATAAATTGAACTGATACAGCTATAGTGAAGCTCACGAACAATTAAAGGTTATTTTCGTAGCCTTAGCCTGCGACATTGGAGAGTTTTATCAATGGGCAATCTTGCGGCGTGTTTTCACTGGAGATGAATCGACAACTCTAAAGTTTATTTGGCATCACGTCAATACAATGGCGAAAGATATGTGCGGCCATTACTTTCGT
>NC_052106.1:4490190-4519547 GCF_012273895.1 Zerene cesonia | reverse complement strand
ATGAATCGACAACTCTAAAGTTTATTTGGCATCACGTCAATACAATGGCGAAAGATATGTGCGGCCATTACTTTCGTCCCGCTGAGTATCGACCTTTTGTAAGATATCTATCTGATAAGAAACGCAATTTTATAACAGAACTAGCTGCGCCCCGCGGTTTCACCCGCGAAAGTCCGTATCCCGTAAGAATATCGGGATAAAAAGTTGCCTATATGTTATTCCAGTTGTCCAGCTATCTACGTACCAAATTTCATTGCAATCGGTTCAGAAGTTTTTGCGTGAAAGAAGAACAAACATACACACATCCTTACAAACTTTCGCATTTATAATATTTATTTATTTAGTATTTACATTTATAACAGAATTTTACTTGGGTCAAATAAAAGTTTATTTCGAAAGGCCGTTTTAATATTCTTCTTTAAAATCTCAATTTCTCGGAACGTGGTTTTAATTCTAGAAAATAGTTCTCAAACTTTGGTAGGTAACTACGTGATGACGTATCCTTGAATTTTCAGACATTCATCTAGTAATAAATGAAATCAAGATTATGGCACAAAATTATCAATGACTCTTAGATTCCTTTTGAGGCCGGGCCATGTTCCGAATGCTAACAATCTAGCACATTCCAGATGAATCATACCCTAATTGCTGCTTTCTGCGAACCTGTAAAATTATGTTGCTTAAATTGAGTAAGTACCGTTAATAATCGTGAAATCATAAATACCTCGAGTCTACTTTATCACTTCAGACATTTATGAATTATTACGATTATACGATTTATCGTTTTATTTTTGATCGATTTCAACGTTATTCTACAAGTGAGGTCGCGCCATTAATTCACCAAAAAATAAAGTTGAGATTACACCTATCTCTATTACTCGTTGACAGAGTTCTATACCATAAAGATTAATATCTATACGATTACTCAGTCAGACACTATTATATAACAATAAACAAACATTAGTTTCGCTTAGAAACATCGTGTTACGTGATTTCGGCTGTTGACTCTCCTTTCGGCAATATAATGATCATGTCAACTAAACTTAAAGATTGTTGTCGAAGGGCGAAAACTCGTGTTACGTATTGAAAGTGAAAGGTAGTTGAGTGGTCTAGTCAAACATATTTTATTGCCTCTATGTTACATGAACTGGCAAACCTTCGGTATTTCCGATCTGATACTTATATGAGATTATAACTGGAAACGAATTAACCGTAAGCATTTATTTTTCATAATGCACACTGTATATAACTGACAATACTAACATATATTACTGAAATGTTACAACGTGAGAAATTATTTATAGTTTTATTTAAATTATGTTTAAAAATGTTGATAATACATTCTTAACCTCTCTGTAATACGTAAAGTTACTTAACGCTGCGTTCAGGCGTGTCCAGTGAAACGGGAAATGTAAAATAGTGATAAAGATAATTTGTAAAAAGCACAAAGCCATAAAGCACTGGTGACACGCGCGTCACTTTATCTATCTGTATTTTAGACAGCATTCGTTATCTAAAGTCTTAGCGTGCCCACTTACTCTGAAGTAAACATTTGACTTAAAAAGTGCAGTTCCGTGTAACTCGACCTAAGATAAAAATTTCGTGCTTATTTGTAATGCTCCGAATTCTTGGTAGGTACATACTTAGATTGAAGAGATGGGGATAACCACTGGCGCCCGGTAACGAACAAACAATTGGGTTTAAATCTGAACAAAAAATATACAGCCACTTTATCGCATAATAAACAAATATTTTACTGCTCAAATCCTTATCTTAGCCATTAACAAATAAACGAACCGTCATTTATATCTTTTTTAAATGGGGATAATATAAATAGTTATCCAAATATGACGAAACGCACATTCGATTGAAGTGCAGCGTCTTGTATTTACTTTAATCAAACACATTAATCGTCTCATCGAAAATAAACAAGATAAAGGAAATTATGAAATGCAAAAGTGGGTTACATAGTACCTGTTATGAGATAGTAAAATAAAAATTATATTTTAACTATCGAAAAAGGCTTATCATAGACTAGAGCAAGTTGATGTAATCGCGTTATGAATTGGATCGCGTAACGGGGACGCTGTCAATATGTCTGCTCGGATAAGTCTCACGAGCGTCAGCCCGCGGTTATGTGCACTTACAATTACTTACAGCACAATAAATTCATGTCATGTGCCCACTTTACCCTTAATACCAATAAAATCACCTCTCGTTTTTTGTGCCCGTCAACCGTCAATCCATCGAAACCTCCAATTCGAGACCTCGAATTAAAGTCTCGTCGCGATGTAAAAACGTTAACGTGCTCGTGTAAATGATGTTTTAAATCGAAATTTTAGCACCCGTTAATGTTTCGAGGAAACGATTATTATAAAGATTCCCAAATGTTAATGTTCACAAAATGGATTACTCTCGTAATTGATGTATAAACTGCATCGGTTATTGCATTTTATATCACAAATTCTCAGACACATAATGAACTGCGTTATATCAATGTAAATTGCTTTAAATAGAATTATTGAGCGACTTCTGTTGTCAACTCTTTCTACTCTCTCTATTTAATAGGCAAACGTAACTAGGAAAATATTGAAATTAAAGCGCATTGTGAGAACGTGAGTAAATTAAAATGAAATGCATACAATGGATATCTTCTCACGGTCCGCATCGCGTTATTATACAGGAGCATTGTCGCGGGCACGCTACACTGGAGCCGAGGAAGCTCCCTCAGGACTCCGTATGCCATTAGAATTTAGATTACTATCGTTACTTGACAATAGTGTAATTTAATGAAGCATAATATAACATAATACATACCTTAGCCCTATCTTTCTACTTTCGACATATTTATGAACGATTATTTGAATATTTATAATATATTGTTTTTGTAAGACTAAGAGGTGAGGCTTCATAATTCGACATAATGGAGGCTACAGGCGGACGCATAGCTTAAATATCTTCATAAATCATGAGGTGCCGCCGGCATTGCATTGCATTTTGAAGACAATTTATAACATACAGAAGTATATTACACGATTCGTATTGATGAAGTATTCTGAATGTTATTTTTACCTATAGACTATAATAATATATCAAAACACTCGTTATTTTCTCAAAGCAGATTATCCTATAACAAAATGAACTTCTAACCGTTTTAGTCTTAAAATACTTATATTTTTATTGACAATAATATGTACATGTGAAGGCCGCTGATATTTAAGGTGCATCTTTTTTTATTAATCCATCTTTTACAAAAAATAACATTACATTGTTTGTCAACAGATCGAACGATTAGCGCAGTATGAGCGGCTTGTAGGCGGCGGTTGCGCACGTCGGCGTGCGGCGCGCCTTTCCGACCTGGAGAGAGTGCAGGACCTCTTCCCCCACGACTACCTTGCCTTACATGACGCAGACGCACCTGCAGCACTCGCATCACACCATGCACAGGTAATTTTTAAAGATTAAGTAACTTACATTTAGAAGAAAGTAAAGCAATTAGACTTTCATCGATTTTTTTCTTCTATTACAAGTCGATAAACATTTAATATAATGAATATTACGTTTCCTTCCAGAAATCTAAGAGCCTCCGCAAACGACCGAGCTTGGACATTGGCGGTACAGTCAGCTCTAACAATTCTCTCACACCAAGGAACTTCATTATGGAAGCACCAGTGCAACTGTGCCCATTGGGCTCTACCTCCCCACCGTTAGATAGACATTTCTTCCTGTTCAACGATCTACTTCTCGTCGGGAAGTCGAGAGGAACAAATTGCTTTAAATTAAAGGAAAGTGTGAGACTGACGGAGCTGTGGCTGTCGCTGCCTGACAATGATGATACCGGCTTCCTTATCGGTTGGCCAGCGCTTAGTGGAGTTATCAACTACCTCGCTACTTACCCCACGCAAGCTGCAAGAGACACATGGTACAGGTATGTAAATTCACTGCTTGTATTGCTAAAGTTATTAAGACTATTTAAAACATGGTTTTACTATTTGTAGATAAAATAGTGTCAATAATTTGCCAGCGACTTTTATAAAAATGTTTCGTTTTGTTTCAGAAAAATTCAAAATGCATTAAACACACAGCTGACCAATGAGCCAAAGTCGACAAATATTCAAATTTTCTACAAAGATCTGGCGAGTTCGATCGAATTCGTGAGTAATCAGAATTACACTATTATAATGCAGAATGTAATTTGAACATCCAGCATCGGTGGGAAAACAAAACTTTCGTTTGTTTTACTTTCACGCATATATTCGCATATCCTGAAGTACGTTGTTAAAAAGTAAAGCACGTACTATGCGGCGAATGCTCGTTTGCCAAAATAAGACTGGAAGTAAAAGTTGACGCATAATACAATCACAAAAGCCTTAGAGACGGCCTAGAGAGAACTTTTCACATGTTCTCGAATAGTTTAGTGATTAATATCACTGTGACATTAGTAGTAATACTGAATTAATTCCATTCGCATTTATCATAATACATCAACTATTTATGTGGTATTACATCAAAAACTGCCAATCACGTCACAATACATTTGCGAAACGGTTACCAGCCCTTTTATTTTTTGGATATTTTTCAAAATATAACTTCTCTTTCAGTGCAAAACAGTATCAGTAAACCCTGACATGAGCGCTCGTTGTGTCGTCCGTCAAGCGCTGCACGTGCTGCAAGCTGGTTCGGAAGACCACGACGAGGGGGAAGGAGAGGACCGCTGGGGCGCCGCTAATGATTTTAACCTATGGGTGCGAACGGGACGGGACGCGCCGCCTTCACCTCTGCAGGGGAATGAGCGACCGCATGCTATACAGGTAAGAGATAGCATGTTTTTTGTTAGTAACTTCTTTATCTTTAAACGCATTTGAAAAAAGAATTTCTATTACTATTACACCTATACGCCCTTCCAGAAAAATTAATAAAAACAATGTTATGGAGGGCAACATTCATGTAGCTACATAAATGCACTGTTTATATTGCTAATATTTCTTTTATATTTATAGATGTCCAGAATAAGACAAACCTTGTCCAATGAAGATGGCTTCGATCTGGAACACGTCAATGCTAAAAACAATCCGTGCGGGCTCGTTTTCGAACTGAGGAAGAAGAATCAAGCACTAAAAAGGTAATTTGTCTTTAACATTCAAACTTTTTCAAAATCCTAATATGAATAATCATATAAAAGTCGGTATCTTCTTATGTGTTTAAATTTAAGTATAAATTTATTTATTTCCAGTACCACTGGTGGCAGCCGCGGCCTGCGCTTACTTCGTCGCGGCGGTCGTCTGTTCGGCGTGTCGCTGTCGCGGCTGTGCGGCGGCTCCCCGCCCCCCGCGCTGCTGCACGCGATGAAGCGCCTGCGAGCGCACGCGCCGCACACTCACGGCGTTTTCCGCAGGAGCGCTAATGCAAAAGCGCTCAGATTGCTCAGAGATAAGGTTGGTTATTGGTTGTATGTTCGTCTTTTGTTACAATACGTGATGTCAATGTTGAATAATAACGCAAAAAGTATCTATTCTTTGATAAAATTTTAATATTTGATATTAAATACGACAATTTTAGAAATAATTTCTTTGTTGTATTTAAGAATCTTAACGTTTATAGCAAATAGAAATCAGTTGTGGATGTAAATGTGTAACAAAATGAGAAATCGCAGACAATGATTTTGTTAATAGAACTGTTTCCAAGAACTCTTCCTGATTAAAGTGAGACTAATAACTGTTTTAATTACAGCTGGACGCGTTAGGCCCTAGTGCAGGTACTTGCCCAGAGCTAGACCGTGCACCGGTACTGTTGTTGGCGGCGCTGGTCAAGGAATTCTTCCGAGCACTGCCCCAGCCCCTTTTACTAGCGGAACTATACCCATCCTGGCTGCAAGTGTTAAGTAAGTATTTTTTTCATGAACTACCAAACATTTTCCTTTATAAAAGTTATAGGAACGACGGTCAAATTAATATTATCTTAAGAGACGGACGACTGGAAAGTTTACATATAGACTCCATTCACGTTTTATCTGATACACATAGCTAAGAAGTTTTACTTGGACATGTCTGAAAAAATTAACGGGTAATAGCAAATATTTGCTATATATGGAGATAACATATTCAAATTCAAATACTTTGCCCTATTGTTAATTAAAATATGTAAATAAAAAGTATGCTTCATGAACTGATATAATAAATTTTGTTCTTTTTGTTTCAGATTTACCACAAACTGAAAAGGTATCTGCTATCCGCTCTTTGCTACTCAAACTACCGAAACCACATTACACTATGCTAACATACTTTGTATGTCTCCTTCAAGCAATTGCTAAGAAATCGAACATTAACCTTATGTGCCCTATGAACCTTGGTGTTTGCGTGGGACCCAGTCTTCTGTGGCCCAACGTTCCTTGCGATAAAGCTCCCAAAGCTGTGCCAATGGTGGTTGAACTCCTCATTGTAAAAGCTGAAGCATTGTTCGGACCTCAAATTACAGGATTGCTAGGTAATGGTTCTACTGAAACGTCTAATGCACTACTTGACTCAGGCGCTGAAGAAAGTGACAGTCTCCATTCCGTTGGAATCTCCTTGGACTCTATGGAACTCACAACCCCACGTAAAGAAAAACTTTCTTTAAGCAGAGATTCCGGCCTCACACTCTCAGAAGATGATTCCAACAGTAATGGAGGGAATAGTCCGGCCCCAAGAAATATCCTACACAGCCTATCAGCGCCAACTTGCAATATGCAACAAGAGGGCAAAATAAACTCCCGTTACAATAATGATAATCACAATGTAAACGGGCTTCCGCCGATTAATCAGCGACAAAATATTTACTCAAACAAGGCAGAAATATACAGTACCGTAAATGAAGAGCTATACACGATGCCATATATGGGCGATAGATATGTACATAATCCGATAAACGGCGGCATTTCTAACGGCATTGATGATAGAAATTACGTGTCAAAGACTGCCGTACAGCGATCGACCGCTGATATTTATGGTCAAAGTCCAGCTAAATATATAACCGGACTTGAACCTCAGAAACCGCCGAGGAGCAATGTTTCAAAGGCGGCTCGTACCTCAAAGGTATACAGCATGTATGCAGAAACGCAAGAAACAGACAAAAATATTGCCAATAAAAGCTTTAACCGCGCCAAAAGTTCAGATAATTTGCTTGAAACGAAACAAGAGACGATCGATTCAAATCGCGATTTAGTTTCTAGTCAAGAAAATATCGTATATAGTAACATACACGACCTTGCCATGTTTACTGAAAGTATCCAACGACAGAACCAATACCAGACGCACTCAGAGTTACTTTCGAACATGAATACTAATTATTCTCGCGTTTACACTGGATGGGAGAAAAAGAGTCCTAACTACAACAGCCATTCGAATAATGCAAGTGAAAAGATATATGGGCAAGTGAGTAAGCAAGGAGAATCCTCGCAGAAGATAGAAGGTAAAGCGTCTCCGGCAGCCACCATTTTTACAAGAAATGACTGGTCTCGTCAAGCAGCGAGGACGAAAAGTTTAGAAGTGAGTGACGAAGGACATAACGTCACGACAACACGAAATGGAAACTACGATGTGAACATCGTAAACTGTTGTCGCAAACGTCGCTTTGATCCTGCCCACATGTGCACTAAAAGTTGCATTGCGCTCTCCATGGTTAATGGTAATGGTAGGGAAAAAGAAAAGCTGACTATGAACCCGCTCCAAAATTCGTATTCATACGTTGATGACATTCGAAGGAATAATTCTGAAGAAAGCAAAAAGTCCAGGATACGAACCTACAATAATAATAAGTTGAACCAATCGAAATCCCTGGCGAACATAATTCTGCAAAGTGACTCAAGTAGCAACGACACTCTATACCAACCGCAGAGTTCATTCAACAGTCGATCGACGGAATCGCCAGCGAGCGAGAATTCCTTCGAAAACTGCTACACGACGCAATACATTGAACCTCTGTATACTTCAGTCTACAACCGCAGAAGAGATATTTTCCACGAAGACAAGAACTCCAACATGTTCGCTTCCGATATTTACAAGGCGACACCGACTGCTGTTCAGCCAGAATACTCGGAAACTGAGCCTAATAACAACAAGAAACCTCCGCACATGCCACCTCCAGTACCACCGCGAAAAATGGTGTATCAAAGGGTATTGAAAAAGTTTCAGCCGGTTCATGTGAATAAGGACGATAAGACATCTCGATCTAAGTCTGTACCGCCGGTCTATCGAGATCCGCCAAACGGAACGGAGAAAAATGAAAACGGCATCGCCTTGGATGCTTCTGAATCTGATACGGAATCTGAATCATATGTCTGAACTTTGGTTAAGCACAATTTTCGTTTGTTTTGGGTGCAATAATCAAATTAACTATTATAATGAGTCGAACTTATGTATATCATAAATGTCAAACAAATTAATGAATTTAAACATTTTGATTAAGTGGAGAGATTCATCTTAGGTATTTATAGTTTTTTGAGCCTTCGATTGTATTAAAATAGCAATCTCAAATAACGCACTTAATAGTTATTTAATATAACAAAATATTCGTATTTTAATCGTAGCGTGTGATCCCGCCTTAGAGTTTTTAAATCATGTGACCATAACCTGAATATTCCGGTGATGAGTTTCCAAAGACGTAAAATAGTTTCAGACTATGTACAGGTGGTTGTTTTCTATAGATGTATAATGAAATCGTATTTTAATATAAGATTTAGGTAAAATAAACACCAGCCAACTGTTTTATGTATAGATTAATTAAATTTTTATATAAAGTATACTGTAACGTTATTTAGTACCTATCTACTGTGTCATGTTTGTGTATTTCTTTGAGATAAATAAAAATAATATATCTATGTTTAGGTATCGAGTGTTCGTGTATATAATGTATAAAAGTGTATCTAACTATACCTTCAAACATAAAATAAACATGTTTTATATTTAACTTCAGTTTTATTTCCTCTTTAAATTATTCGAGACAACTTAAACAAACCGATATATAAAAAAAGCAAAGGAGTCATTCGTTTTCAATGGTAATTAATAAGTAAGTCCTATTTCATTTTGATAATCTTGCATAAATTGTAGAATTCAATATTCAGTTACAAATATAGAAACCGAAAAGTAAACAAGTAGCTTTAAAGTGATAAATAGAAAAATATAACGAACATTTTAATCATATAAAAACAAAAATCAAATCATTAATCTTAACAATCTTACCTACTATAGACAAACCTGATTCAGAAGGCTATCGTTTTTCATACATATATAGCATTCATGTCAAATTCTTCACAGATATATAGCTTTATTTTTTTTGAACCATTCAGTCCCACTGCATCTTTTCTGAATGTTATATATTTATGCCCCTTACAGGTGAATCGTAGTGAATAGAATGATTTAATACCTATGCCTATGCCTATGCCTAGACACAGATAACATAAATTAATAGGCCTAGAGTATGGGTAAAATAAACCTTATTCTCTAGTGTTCAGAACAGGAAGGATAACCAAAAGCAGCTTCACATAAGGAAGAAATAATCTAGACGTAAGTATAAATAATTTAATTTTACATTTAAATAACATACAATTACATTTTATAACACATCACAGTCGCATACATAATATCATTGATTAAAATACGGTAATTTAATGCACAGAAGTTAGTATTTTTTTAGTCACTTTCGAAACATCCGAAATAAATATAATTAGATTTCGAAGCAGTTGAAATTGCTGTTTTTTTATATGTATACCTATGTACAGGATTTAAATACTAAAATAAAACTTAAGTCAAGTACACTTTAACAACATAGAATACCAACATTATCTGTCACTGCAAATCATTTTTAATCACTTAATCACAAAAAACTGAAATCGGTCCATTAAAAATAATTACAAGACATAACTAATTTGATTTCTTAATGTTCTTCTTCCTTTGTCTTATGTAGAATATAAATAGGCCTATTTCTTTTATATTTTAAGTTTAAACCTGATACAAACATTTTTAGAAAAAAACATGGATTTAAATTTTATCTCTTTACAGAACTTACTTCTACAGCTACCCTTGTAAAAAGATTTTATGAGCAACATTCAGATCTCTTGAATATTTTAATCTGAATATAAGTGACTTAGCTTAGACTTAACTAAACAATTGCTTTAAATTCGACAATATGTAACACAATGTTAACGTAATATAATTGAACAAGAAACACAAGTGAACATACAATTCTCATTATGCATTGTTTAAACATTTGAAATTATAATTTATTTTATTGTAATTTTTTGGTGTGGCAAGCAATTAAAAAAATTTAATAATTTTATCACTTCCTGTACTCTTCACTTATAATAACTTAACCAGATGTTTAATCTAATTTAAATTTTAATTTTTTATCTGTACGGTAACTGTGGTGTCATTAGAATTTGCACTGGGCCTCTTGTTTTCCTCTTCGGCTGGTTCTACATAGTTCCAAGATTGCGTAACTCCGGTTCCAAAGAGTATGAAATAGCCCGCAGATATTATGTAAAGGGAAGCACCGGTCAAAAAGACTGGTCGCCAATCCGCAAAGCCGTTCTGGAATGAAAACATTGATTATTTTATAATACAAAGTGTGTAATGAATTATTTAAACTGATTACAATACTTAAAATACACTTCTATATAGCAATTGTTATAAGTATGATAAAAATATAAGTACGTATAAATAATAAACCGAGTATATTGGGAAACCAGCGAGCCGTTCACTATGATTCATACAAACAAAAACGTACATTTTAATGAATAGAATTCAGTTAAACATCGTCCGTCCGTTTAATGCGAGATATCTCAGACATTCGTTTTGCAATTGTTTTATCCTTCAATTAAAATCCTACGCAGTGTTTTTCCATAATGAAAATTCATAATAAAATTCTCATCATTCGTCCATCAATCTGCGCATTTATGTTATTATTAATAAAGATGAAAATACTACTTACGCCATGCTTGGTGAAATACGCCGTGACCAAAGGTGTGACGAAACCAGCGGTATTGCCGATGCCATTCGCAATACCGTACAATGTTCCGGCAAAGTTCGGTGCCAAGTCTTGATGGTTGACAAGGTTGGTTAGTGTGGCCGCGCCATTCGAACCCATTGAGAAGGTGATAAGAGCCACAGAGAGTATGGGAGCGCAACCCGTGTAACCGAGACCGATTAGAAGTAGCCCAGGAACTACGTGAGAGAATAGACAGAAGAACTTCCTCATGAAGGTGGTCGATACCATATTTTGCTTCACAATCCTGTAACATAATTAACTAATAAATTAATATACAATGTGCAAAAATATAGTCTTAGTCTATACTGAAACATACCATAAATAAGATGGAAATTAGTGTATACTTGATAAGGATCAAAAGAAAAAACAAGTTTATATTATATTTAATTTTTAGTTTTATAGCATTGAAATGCTTTATAAATGAGAAATTTTTCTACTCTTTCAAAATTTCTCATGTTTATATTATTATTATTTCTTACTGACCTGTCACCAATAGCGCCAAAGATGAGAGAGAAGATCATTCTAGCCAAATACGGTAATGAAGACAGAGTGCCAGTAGACGTTAGATTGAAGCCAAGTGCGCTAGACACGTATTTGGGGGCCGCTGTCATCACAAAGTACATGCCCCAATTGTTACCATAGTGCAAAACAATCATGGCCAGGAACGGTAGCGATGTGAAAATTTTACGGAAAGGCGGAACTATCTGTGAAACAAAAGTGTTATATATTAACTTTTACGTATAAGTTAGTTCATAAATCAACGTTTATTTTCAGCCATTGAAAATTTTATAGGACGTAAAAGCTATTAAGTTTACAAGTTTGATGAAACACAATTTCAAGCTAAATTTAGCTCGACAACACTAATTGAACGTTGGCTTTATAAATAGAAAAAAAATTTGAATGTGAGAGAGTACAATAAAAATTATATATTTACCTTCGTGTGGCTGGAACTAACAACTTTATCGCCAATAGCTCCTAAGATATAAGCTCTTTCCTTCTCAGTAATTCTGGGATGTTGGACGGGGGAGTCGTACACAAGTATCCACCAAGCCACACACCATACTGCAGCAATTATTCCTATAGTAAAACATAAAACATGTATTACAAATGCTATATAAACAACAATACACAGAGAAATGATAAATTTTATGTAGTTTGAACGATAAGTAAAGAGTAGTCGAAGGTCCTGCTAATCCTTCTTTTGATGACAAAACCCTTTATTGTATTGTTCTAGGAATCTCACCAAAAATTAGAAAGTTCCTTCGTATACATAATATAGAAAAAAAACCTATTTATATATGTTTGTAGAAATCGTTTATCGTTATTTTATTTTTAGAACCATCATATTAAAGAGTGCCTAGAAAAACTCATTGTTTTAAATAAATCGAACATTAATTTCAAAAGACGGTATGCCAGGATGATATACTTGTACAACATTTATTAGATAGATTTAAATATGAATATAAAGTGGAAACAATCTACATTTGCAATTAGTAACAACGACAAGGACATAATATAACTGATTGTGTTTTATGAAATGCCTGTTTATGTTCAATAATATTACCAAGCTATGCAATCACCTCACGAGTCACGTCATTAAAGTTAGAAAACGCCACTACGCCGTCACGTTGAATTTAAATATATGGAAAAGTGTGTTAACAATAAGTACTATTTAGAACTTTGTTTGGAGGTCTGAATAGGTTTCACTAAGAAATATACATAACATAACATGTTGATATAATTTTTTAATAATTAATTGTTGTTTATCAATGAATGCCAGATAATGATGGAGATGTCAAAGTTTACTTAATTACATCCGAGAGTTGAAAGGAAATTTTCAAGTAAATTTTTCATTGATATTATATTAGCACAGTTAACCTATGTATCTGTTCTGTTCTGTCAAAATGGAACTGAAGTTAAATATATTTCTAGTCAGCTCTCACATCCCTAGCTTATTTATAATAATCAATATCGTATTACCTGGTACGTAGAATGCATAATCCCAGCCGAATTTCTCAATCAGTGGTCCGGAGAGAGACCACGTGACTACCGTCCCTATAGCGCCGCCTAGCAGAGCGCTCACAAACTTTCCCTTTTCATCTGGTGGCGCCCAGTGGGCAACTAACGCGTGTAGCGCCGGGAATAAGAAACCCTGAAAGAGGCAAACACATTTATTTTATTATTAAAAATGGACGGTCAAACTGATTAGAACAACAAACGAAGGTCACAGCGTTGGTGGGAACATTCAAGTTCCTTTGATTCACGTTTAATGTGATAGGACCGAGCGTTGAACCTGCATGGCGTATAAAGCTTGACTTCCAAATACGGTTGCTTATTGAAGATTGACAGAATATTTTTTTTACCTAAACCCTTTAAAGATTTAAATCCAAGTTAATATCTTAATCCCGAGAAGTTTTTATAAGCTATTCACTGACATGTCATCCTACTAATATTATAAACACGAAAGTTTGTAAGGATGTATGGTTGTTGATACTCTTTTACGCCAAAATTATAGAATGTGTATTAAATTTTATACTGAGATATTATGTTACAGATAACATATACTACACTAGTCTGGATTATCGCGTCGACTTCTTTTTATTCGGGCACCACTCAAGTGACTCCACGGGATCAAGTTAGTGTATAATTTAATTGAGTGTTGAGAATAATTTATTATTGTTGGAAAATAATAATACTAAGCTTTGTAATACGACTACATAAAATCATGTAACATTTTAGTGGTGTTAAAGGTCTTAGACGTCGCTTATTCGTTTGTTGTTTTTTTTTTTGCTTTACTCACCACTTGTATGCTACTCTATTTGTAGTTTGTTTTTTGCCACATTTTCACACATAATATTAATGGGAAATATTATTTTTAATAATTATATTTAAGTGCAATCTGCCTTTTTGCGTTTATTTCGAAATTTATATGAGGAATCATAAAAAATCTAAAATTTGCTTATATTCAGTTATAAATCTAGTTTTGTAAGAAAATCTTTTATCAACCGACATCAACAAAAATAAGCTTAAATTTTTTGTGTTTGTTACCTAATAACGTTTCACTGAATAAACCGATTTTATGGCTCTTTTTATTTGAAAACTGGTTCCTCCCATGTAATACCATTTAAAATTGGTATGGTTTTTTTTTGGTAGGGTTTTCAATTTGAAGGCGGTTTTGTTTTTGTTAAAAATAATTATATAAGACCCACTCGGTACCAACCTTAGTACAAAAACCGTAATACGTTATTCATTAATCGTGCGGCTGCACAAATCGACGTTCGATGTAACCTTTGCGGATAATTAATAGCTTTGGAACAATGCAAAACATTACCAAAGTCTTCAATTAGTATAAATATCTTACCGCCGCAAGTCCTATCAGAAAACGGACAATAACCAAGACCAAATAATGCAGTCTCGCTGCCTGCGGGCTAAGTATCGTCAGTATGGCGCTGATAAGCATCGTGATGAGTACAACCCGCCGAGGGCCCCACAGCTCAGCCGCAGTTCCACTCAGCAAGCTGGTAATAGCATACCCCCAGAAATACCCCGATAATACATATGCCTGTTCTTGCGTCGTCCATTCAAATTTTACTACACCGTCCGGCTGAAAACAATTGAAAATATACAGAATCAAACATAAACAGTAGTTACTGAACTAAAAAACTACTGAGTTTTTTTAATGGTAAGTTAAGATTTTCCGTACTAAACTTTCCAAACTGAAATCATAGTAACTCTCGTCTCGTCGTCGTCTGAAACCGTAATCTGTTGAGACCACAGATATGTAAAGATAGAAGATAAACATATAACTTATAATAAATCCATTATTATACTTAATGAACTAACAAGTTATAGGTTTTTGCTCGCTATTTGTTTTTATTTCAACATATAGAAAACCGCAAATATGACATCACGCCAGTCTTCGCAGTAGCAATTTGACTCTAATGGATCAAACAAAAAACATTCGTTATTTTTATATTTTTATGATCGAAACCCTTTTAACCAAACATTATTTCGGCGATTTCATATATGTAGTTCAACAGAGAAAAACTTTAAATATTTTGAACATATCCTATCAGTATTTTTTAATTACGTAAAGATTTTTTAAAGGCGTTAGTCAAGTCCACTTTTTTATTTATATACACAAATTAATTATACTTGATGTGTTTACCCTCTCGTAAATATATAGTAAGATAAAAAATATAATCACAAAGGAAAAATCCATTCGCTACAAGCCTATCTTACATTATCGAGATATGGATTACGAAATATCAAACTTCGAATTGGCAGTATGGTTTACATAATTTCCTGATCTTCGTTATCGAGCGTTTGGTTTGTTTACTGTGAAACAGTACTTATCGGGACTAGATAAAAACATATATTACAATCCCTTTAAAGCTGCATTTATTTGAATAAGTACCTACGTCAGAAGTAGCGGCAAAATATAAATTACCTGTCTCGGCTCTGCCTTTGTGACGACCATAGAATCATTATGTAATAAAATGTCAGCATTCGCGATGGCCTTGCATTCGCTTTCCACCCTGTGAATAACAAAAGAATTGTTTGTACTCAATGTTCGTTACCATTTTATTATTATCGCCGTTAATAGATCTTTGAAAATTACAACAAATCACGTGACTTATGCATGCGATTACATTACTAAGAAAATTGCAGTCGTATGAATGTTTTTTTTCAATTTCAAGTGATTGAATACGGATTACCTATGTGAATGAAAATGGACAAAAGTGGTAAAAATGTTTTTTTAGAATTTGAAGGAACTTGTTGCTACTTGTTCTGCATTTTTGTTTGTTACATAGCTTTTATTGAAACACCATGTCTATTTTAGTTTGAAAATTATATGTTTCATAATTTATAGTATTCATATTTATATATATACTCACTTCACCTTAAACAAACCCTCGTCATTATTTTTAAGTGCTGTTTGATATGATATTGTTATCAAGACTAAAGCATAACAAGTACGAGTAAAAAAACCGACTCCGATAAAAATACCCATTTTAACAAATCCATCTTGTCATAAGTATAGCTGAAGACCACTCTATCGCACTATAAATATAATATTCTAAATATTAAAATTAATACTAGTTTAAGGTAGAACGTTCCATAGATTTAGTTTTTTACTGAACGCCTTTGTTTAAGCTAGGATTAACTAACGCAAAAATTAAATATTAAAATTTTAGTTATATCGTAGTTCCTTTTGTTAAACGCGTTTTTCGCAAGTCTATTAAAACTGCGTTTGGCGGATATTTTAATTGGATACATCGTGTCCCAACAGTGGAAACATATATGGGCTGATGATGATGACCGTTTGGTTTCTATTAAATGAGTAACTGCCTAAAGTCGTTGCTGGCACTCGCCAGCTCATAGACTAAGCACTTATGCTGGTGTGCCGGCCGCCGCCACAGCACGCTCGCTTTTTTCTTTTTTTATGTCATCGTCGACAATCGAGCTGGTGGGTCGCCTGATGGTAAGCGTTGCCACATAAACATTTGGACAGGCGTAAGATCAATCGCAGGTCGCTTCTACAAATTAAATGCTGACTTCAAATTTGAAAGGAATTAGGTAAGGACTGGACTTTATTCCTTTATTCCGAATATGTAATGAAAATGATATGGGCCTCTGTCATCTTTCGTGAGGAGGTTCCAATTAAAATCAAGATTGTTGTTTCGCTGATTTCAACCTTATTTATATACTTACTAAAACTATGCATAATTATGTTAATAATATAGAAAAATGATTATTATGAATAAAAACAAATCTAAGTAAACAATCATTAAAAAAATGCGATCTAAAAAAATGTTTTAACTATAACATACAATATAAACAAAACGAAGCAATAAATTTTAGTTCATCTCATTTTGTGATGGTTGCTTAATTCATGCTCATAACTTCATCTCAAAATCAAGTTACATTTGAATGCAACTCATGATATTCTATTTCTATTTACAATTTTATTTTATATAGATGCAAATTTTTTAGACTTTTGCTATAAAGGGATGCTATGGTTCTCTTTCCTTTTTCCTCTGACTTTATCTAATAAAATCATTATTTAATTACACAAAGTTTTCTATGCGATGGTGGCAATGTGGTTGACATTGATATATAATTCCAATGAGAGACCTTTGCCTTTTATAAGGTTATAATGGATGCACAATCTATTATGGCTTAATTTAAAGAATGGATATTTTTATTTATGCGTTATTTTAAAAAAGAATATTTTTGTTAATGCGTTATTATGATATATTATTTAAAATATCCTTGTTAGTTTTTATACGTTTACACTTTAAGGTGATTTTATGATAAAAGTTTTTATAGTTTCGGTGAAAATCGCGAAATCCTCTTTTTGACCTTTGACCTTGAGTAATTTTATTTTCCAAGTACCGGAATGGCGGGAAGAGATCATAACAATTTTACCAATTTTGCCTGAATAGGTAAATAAATAATTATTTGTAACTTCACTCTTTTTTTGGTTTAACTTGACTGAATTGTATTAACAGGATCTATACTAACATAAAAGGTTTAGGAGTTAACGAATCGAAAAAAATATTTTTTTTAATTTTTTTTATTTCTTACTACTATACAGATGACACTTTTTGTTAATTACTAGAATCACATAAAATGTCGAACCACTAGGAAATGTTGCAACTTCATACGGATTGAGCCTGGGTGCACCAACGTTATTTACAATGTTGTTCGACCCAACTACCCTCACTTTGTTATTAGTATTTGTGTGTGTGTGTGGTGTATCTACCTACATTCTAATTTCGTTTACACTTATATGAGTATTTAGCTCGACCCCGTTTTAATTTCCTAAATGTACATGTTTTTCTAAACTGATTTTTTAAGCCGTGGAAACGTCATATAGACTGTTTTTGGAATGAAGTTCCTAATCTTAGTTCTTCATATTAGTGAAAGTAAAGTTCAAATTAAAACAATAGCAAGATAACAAAAAGCTCTTTCAATGGCAATTATAAACGGTCGCTTCAAACTTGTTTCTTCCAAGATGAATAATACAACGAATAAAACACCTATGAATTGGCAAAATGCTTTGATTGATTAACTGATTCGTGTCATCGCCGAGAAGGCATGTAGCCTTGATAGAATTTGTTCACGGAATCCGATAACATTATTTTATTTACCTACCTTGAAATTTTGCAAGATGATATTATGTGGGAATGTACCAAGGTGTTGTGGTGTGGTTAAAATAACAATAAATCTATCAGCCTCTCAGCATGAATTAGAATTCAAGGAAATTAAATGATTAAAGATATCCATTCTATATGCAACTAAGCTATCTAAATAGTTTATTATCTGAGCAATAAGTACTAATGCATGTTAAAAGTCGATATAAATCGCTTACTTAGTCATTAGAAACCTATTGATTGCACCCATATAGACCGATACAAATATTCCGAATTATCCTTATTTTATCATAATAATAAATTATTCACACGTTTATCATGTGCTAATTATGTAAGCTAAATTAAATTTAAGAAAATTAAACAAATTTTATTCGCACGATGTTCTGAGGTTGAATGATATAAATACCAAGGAATAATAAATAAAATCACTATACATTTTGCGAACCAGTATTGCAACATTCTTACCATATTAACTTAATAAATGTACACATAAATGATTTTCTAAAGATCACATTCCAACAAAGACAACCAGAAAATATTAAGAACAATCGCTATTAACCAAACTTCTAGACATGTAAATAAAACAAATTCATTTTTAGCGAATGTCTATTAAAATGTCAATCAATAAAGTTCGATACGTATTCAGGAAAACCTATTCGTTGATATTTGTATGTTATGATAATAAATATTTGACGTAGTCACATGAAGCGTAGACAGGAATTGCGTAAAAATCTTGTTTTGATCAAAACAAATAACAAAATATTGAGGCCGATAAATAAGTTTAGAATCAGAGAAGTTACGTATAAGATGTATGTAAATCAATAGAATGTGTGACATCGGTAGAAAGCGTATTTGTCACTTTTTATTGGAAAAATATACTTTCCGTTCGAAGGCGGTTATATACTTAAATAAAAAATGATTCCCCTAACCTTAAGGGCAAGGTTACAGAGTACAATCGACACCAATACATTTTAATGAGAATTTTACTGCATAAAAGTTTTCTCCGTCGGATTGTAAGCAATTATAAATAAGTTATCATACTCAAAAAAAAATCGTGTAGGTACTTTTTTATGAGTATGACAACTATAACCAGTTTAAAGACTTATATGAAAGAGCTCCCGGGAACCCTGAAAGTACGTACATCTAAATATATAATAGGAATATGAAATTAAAGTTCATAAAATTCAAGCTAAAAATCCAATATCCAAAAAGTACATTCAACATTCAAAAACGCTGATATAAAATGAGCGCAACATTCTAAATGTGTGCGCTGTGCGCTAATTTCAAATTAGTCTATTTGTTTTATTCACGTCTAGCTTCAGCTTACTAAAAAAATCGAGTAAGATTTATTTGAAAAACTTTGTCTAAACTAGACCTTCATAAGTTTAATTGACTAGTCTTTAGCGAAACTTTTAAGCTTTGCTTCGTTACTACACTATTTTTATACGTTAATACTGAAAAAAAAAATACTCACGTTTTTGATGACTTGTCCTCTGGCACCATAGCTATAATGTTGACACTCATATTCACTCGCAACATGTAGTTCACCCAACAAGCGAAAAACAACATGATCGCCACATTAAACCTCGCCGGAATCGCGTCTGAAAAAAAAATCAAGATTAATGAACAGAAAAATATGAGACAATTTTTTTGTTGACTGTTTTCCTACGTTTGCGTGAAAGATAAAAAAATTTTTGCGAAATTCCTATGGAGAAGCCACAGGTTCCAGTTTTAACATCTAGATTGTTACAGTTACTTAATTGAAAATGTTTTAGTTCTTTTTTTTAATAATAGTTATAATAATAAGAGGCCGATTTCGATCAATAAGAATAAAACACAAAATGTAGGTATAAAATACACTAGTGTTTTGTCTCATTTATATGCCTGTAAGCAATATCTATTGTAAATGTCATTATAAACTATACTGCACTAGGTTAAATGTTAAAAACAATTTAGTTACATAAAACAAAGAGCACTATTATGAAGAATTGTTAATCAATATAAACAGAATTGGCATTTTGCTAATACGTATTTCGTCTGAGCCAATAGAGATGGGATTTCCCCGTACCTGTTACAAGTTTGAAGCTAATATAACGAGTTATGTGCTTTTCACTGACGACCTAAATTGTTTCTAAATTAATTCCTTCTAATTCAATATTATTTAACCTTAATCATAATCTTTCTAAGTTTATGAATTTATAGTGCACGACTTTCCACATATACCTACATATTCCCATGTTTGTATTTTTAATCTATACACAATTTGTGACAAAAAATTTAAAATAAAGTTATCAATTCATATTCGCAATTAAATGCTCACAGCCCAAATCTACCTATTATAAATATTCTCTTGGTTTAGTTCCTAGTATAATATACCTATTGATTGTCTATGGTTAGGTTAAATAACTCATTGAAGTCAAGTGCACGGCCTCGCAGAAACCTGAAAGTGTGCTTGCGGAAGATTACTTTCGAAAACAATGTCAATAGCAGACCGACAACTAGTTATTCTACAATAAATATCTAACATTATTGATGGACAATTCTTAATAAATTGAGGCGATGCAAAAGCGAAAGCCAATCTATAAATCTAGTTCAGGTGTCTTAAAAATACTAATAAATTATAATGTACATTGACACTTCATTTGAAGCGAGTAAAAAGTATGATATTTTGTTTTTGCTTTCTTTAATACTAGACCTGGATACCTAATTATTTAAATCATAGAAATAAATGCTATATTTTCAATTATTAAATCATATCGCATGACGCCGTTCATTTCACCAATTATGCAATGTGAAAAAAGAGGTTTTTTCTGTAATAATATGAATATTCTAGACTGTTTATACCTACTGTGATTGCTAGAAATGGTTTTTGCTCGGCCCTGGCCCGCATTTAGAGCGATTAAATAATCAACATAAAGCAATGTCCTACAAAATAACTATCTATCTATATACAGGTCATGCAAATTTAAAAACAAAGATATTAATTTACTTTCAAGTATCCCTTCATCTGTTATATTAAGCCAATTCGAGGGCTAATTCTTTATAACCTAATTTAATACTTAATTTTACAAAGAATTTTTGCAAAAAAAAATAAAATAAATTAGTAAACGTGAAACACATCCAATGTCCAATCTTTGGCTGTCAATTTGTGAAAGAATGTCTATTGAATCAACAAAATACAAATATATTATTATTTATATTTTCCAAGTACTTGACAAGAAGATCTATAACTATCTTGTGAACCTTTTCCAGACCTTGTTTAACAAAACAAAAGAAAGTATAGTTGTCTAAAGACAAGTTTAAGTTTAGTCAAGCAGAAATTCATTTTTTTAGATATTTTACAAAACTAATCTAATTAACTACATACAACAACCCATTTTATAAAACCGTCTTAGTCTGTAAACCGTCTGTTAGTAAATTATACGCCACTGTATATAAATATGTTTACATAACGGTGTGTGAGACATCCTTAGACATAGGTAACTTGTAACACGTAAGGCATAAACCTGAGAATATATTATTGTAATCTTATAAGAAAGCAAAAATTTTCATTTTTTCCTGCTAAAATTATTACACTACCTTGCAATCATTGTAATAGGTATAACCAACTATCGAAAAACAGCCAGTTTAAACCCCCTGACTTTTGTGGCTATATTGTATTTGTGTACAATACAACACAACTACTAGACGGATTTCCTAAATATATCACTATTGCATAGGTACGTGATACCTGTGTACTATAGGCAGGCGAAGCCGGTGTGGCCGCTAGCACAATATAAATATGAGGTTATGATATTTACACAGGTTGTTCTACCACATGTAAATGTGCGAAACTTCCTCAATGCCTAGTCTTCTATTCCGGAATATCTTTTGTTTTATATAAGTATATTTAGTATAGATACGTAATAAAATATTTACATCGAGAAGTTAAATAAATAGTGTCCATTTTCTTTTTCACAAGATTTAAAACGAAACAAGCAAAGCAAAAGCAGATTAAAGCAAAACGAAGTCTTGATGAAATTTCATCCCGCATTCTACAGCAGGAATTGGTCTAGCGCACCTGGGATAGTACCACACTCCCACGAAAGATCGGAGTTCATACGGTGAAAAACAGCAGCATGAAAATAATACTATCTTTCATTCGGCGAGTGGATGAACCGTACGCCCGTAGATGTAGTTTTCCTTACCCTTCCTTTCGTTTCCTTTATTCCCACAATCGACCCTTTCTTTATCTCTTAAACACTAAAGTTAGCAATCCTTTTGCATAGGAACCAGGCCTCCGTAAATGTTCATGGGCGATGCTGATCGCTTATCATTTGGTGACCGATTAGCTCCATTGTCAATGCTCACAAAAAAAAAATTTAAAAACTCGTGTTTGATTTTACATTTACTGTGGTGTCTTCCCATGACCACGCTCGCTGTGAAGTGTTCGAAACGTCGGGTTGATAATATAATGAATAAATCGCGTTTAAAATCCGTTAAAAAGTTTTTAATTTCTATATTAAAAAAGTCGTCCATATAACTCTAACATTCACACATTCTTTGCCATGAACGTACTCTATGCATTATACAATGTAAAGTTCATGACTCTTGGTTCTTCGCACATACCATTATAGAGATGAAAGTTCCAAGTTTTGCTATCAGAGTGTGAAAGTGCAAAAACGCTAATTGCGACAAGTTATTAGCCTTAGAGACGTGGGCAGATAAATGTCGCCGCGGTCTCCGCAGAGTCGCGGCGCCGTGTCGCCGGCTAAGCGAAAACGTCTGACACTCAACATTACTGAATGACAGATATCGAACACACACTTTCAAGGAACTAATTAAACACGACGCTAACGGTGAGCCCTACATACTTGTGCATAAAAATATTTATCGCCGTCGCACGCTATTAAATTTGCAAGTCAGTTGTAACAATGTATTATCAGTTGTTGTGGAAGATTGTTTGGATAACGGATTACGGTGACTGGACATATGTGAATATTATACTCAGTTAGTTTGCAGTTAGTTTGTACAGTATTATGTAAACAAATCATTATGCACAGGTTTAAATAACTACATTATACTTATTGAATATTTTCAAAGATATCGCCTAAGTTCTCGGCGTAGTAGCAAATTGTCACGTTCCTGTTATAGATAAGAAAATAACCGAGATTGGCTACGTTTCATTAATTTCTATGCGTAATGTTTTTCAAGAATTGTTTCTTCTATACAATTTATTAATATAAGTAAATGGCAAATTACACCATTTCCGTTAGATTTCACGTCATTCTATTTAGCTATTTACGCAAATGCAACTGAAGTACCATAGAGCGACCACTATAATTATCCATAATTCCGCAATCAACCACCGATTTACGAAACAAGCGTCAAAAGGATAAATGAGTAAAAAAACCATCCTGACCCAATATGATATTATCAAAACCAATTATAAAATATATACTAGGTCTATAACCAGAATAAGATACCGTTGGTATAATATCTATTATATTATCTCAGACGACAGGGAAAATACAAGTACTAAGTATATTGTTCTAATTTTATTGTTATGTATATATATATATTCGATGTATAATTTATTCATATATAGTATATACCTACTTAGGTAAGGGTAGGTACCCTATCCTATAAATGCAACACATTTTCTTTATTTTAATTGTTCGAATAGCAAACAGTTTACATACAACTTCGTATTAAAATAAATTAAACAATGTTAGCGTTCATGAAGGGGTTTATTACATTTTTATAATCAATCGTATAAAAGTCAATAATGTTAAACAATTATCCAGCGTCGTTTATTGCTTACAGCATCAACACTTCAGTTAAAATAAAATGAATTTCTGCGAAATTTCTAGAGCTAATAAAGCGAACAGAAAGCCTTCATTCGGAACAGGTTATATGACAATACTCTAAGCAGATGCAAGCGCAGGTACGAAGAGGGGAAAATGAGTTTGTTTATTTTGATTCATAAGTAAATGAAGTATTTCATTGTAGTAAGTTCATTAACATTTCTTAGTAAAAGACATACCTAGATAATTATTTTACTTGATACTAGATTCGTAGTACCGCCATGCCCTCTTCATTTTAACGTTAATTTTATCATGTTACAAAATTAAGAAGGCAGGTCTATAAATGTACTATTTTTATTACACGTATCGTATTCCAAAACATTTTTTTACGTAATATCAGGATTGACGACGGGATTAAGGAATGCATTTGAAAGGGCAAGGAAAAGGATACGAGCAATCGGCTTCCCCACTCACCGTACGATACACATTACAGTAAATTTACATTGATAACATTCTTAGTCACTCATTCTCATTTCACGCCAATCTTCTGTAGCGATGTAGTACCAATCCTAGTGCGATGAAGCCCAATTATGTATATGTAGAAGTTTGTCCCGGCTCCGCCCAGGCAAACTCTTTTTTATTATTAGTTTTCTAAAATTGTGCATAGGCTTTCAGATTAGGCACTTACAATAAAAAGAAAAAATTAAATGTATGTTACACCATACAGTTATATTTTGTCGTAAAAGCGTACCTAGAAAAAGGTTCCATAAAGGGTTTTTAATGTAAAGTTTATATACGGAATAGGTACCTTATTACGTGAGGAACCGCAAGTAATCAATTACATATCATTAATTACAAAAATATTATTAAAAGATTACTCAATAAAATCTACTTAACATATGAAACGAATAAATCACTTTAGTGTGCGTTTGTTGCATATTTATAGAGCTCCAACTTGTTGTCAGGGGTTTAATAAAATGTTAGAAATATCAAATTCTACCTTTATGATTTTGTGTTTCGTTCTTACGTATTTTTGGTTAGTGATTTTGATAAAATGCATAATTATAGAGAACATTTTAATTATTAAGAATTATTTATGTAATACTTTGCCGAAAATTGAAAAATCCGCAAATCCTGAACAGCGTTTTACTAAAAATATACACGTTATACTACGTTAATAATATATTAGTTATTGCTTTGTGCCATCAAATCAAATCAAATTTATTAAATCGTGTATATGTTAAACATTCCTTTACAAAAAGGTTGCCTGGAAGAGATTGCTCTTGAGCAATAAGGCCGCCTTATAGTGCATATGTGCCTGTATGGTCTTTTTTTTTTACAATGTCAATTTATTTTTCGGTAATATGTACTGTAAAGAATAAACACAGAATTTATTAATGTGTGGTACTTCCCCGGTGCGCGCTGGCCGTGCCGATGCATGCTCGACTATCACATACAATTGTGCAAAGAAATTGAAGTTATAATATAAACACGTAGCTCCTGGTTTTAAATTTAATTTGTTTTTTGCTCCTTTACGTTTACCTAGGTACTATGTTACGTTAATTTTATTTATATTGAACGTATACAAATGTTTAGTTATTTAAATAATATAATAAATGAAAACACAACGTATTATAAAAAAAAATACTCTTATACGCAGAAAATTTATTAATAATTAACCGCGCCGTGCGGTTTCACCTGCGTACAAACCTGCGGGTTAAAATAAGCATTTCTATAGTTATTCTGTTATTCTGGTACAACAATTTATTTGCTTCTTTAAAGGTTTACCAGTAATTAAAATTAAACTTAGGACTTAGTTTACAATAAGCTAAGTCACTGCCAAGTATTACCACAATCCTTTGTGTTGTTTTCGCGTGAAAGGGTACCAGCAAACATGCAGACATTCATGCAAACTTTCATATTTATAATAATATTAGTAGCATAGGGTTATTACCATATTATCATATTTATGTACTTTCAACTTTATTGGTTGGCATTTTCTTTTAAGCAATCCATAGTCTCCATGGGATATAATAAATAATTGTGTAGGAGGTCGGTAATTGGCTAAAAGGGTTTCTTATAGTTGGAGGTTGGAGAAGAATTTGTATGTAGGTACAATGTAATGTACGTAATGTTTTAGAACAAGTTATGTTATCTCTATACATATAAAATTGCCGTGTCACAATGTTAGTTACCATACTCCTCCGAAACGGATAGACCGACTCTCATGAAATTTTGTGTGCATATCGGGTAGATCTGAGAATAGGACAACATCATTTTTCATACCCCTAAATGATAAAAGTAAGGCAGAACAGCGTATGCCGGGTTAGCTAGTAATATATTATATTCAGTTATAACAACCACAGAGTAAACATATCAGTAAATGTAATACAAATACAATATCGTACAAATTTGGCACTATAAATACCTACCACAAATCTAAGTAAATACCTACCTATGCTCTCGTTTACCACAAGCGATCCTTCACAGCGATTTATTTGTACCTCTAACCATTATTTGTAATTTAACTCGAAGTGTACAGTTACGCAATTTTTAAAACAATAGAAATGTACCAGTAATAAATCTCACATCATAAAAACGATAATTATTCCTCACAAAACTAATTACACTATTAATCCACCTCAATATTTCTTTATAATTTTGATATTAAAAATATATACTCACCAAAAACTTTAAAATGTAACTTCATGTTTACAAAGTTAATTCCACTATAATAAACACAAATACACACGCACAAAATAAAATAGAAACTATCCGCGCGAGGTTATAACGCAAGATGCGCGCGCGCTTGCCTCTCTGCGACTGCCTTCCGCAAAAGCCTCGCGACCACTCGACCATACGCTTTATTGTCAATGAACATTTACCACTTCACTGAAGCTACATACCTATGTTCTACTTAAATGGACTAAAATGACTGTTTTGTATCACATAGATTTACTCAGGTGTATCCGATATATGCGCTATGCGATGTGATTATCACGACAATTCCGAGTATCGGAACGAAATCATACAGCAATCGCAGCAATCTTCGATCGAGTTCATTAAACATTTAACTGTTCACGTTAACAATAAATAATTTATGACGCTCTCTGTAACTGAGATTTAATTTTTGAATTACATGTAATTGTGATTACACAACAGATTAGAGATTACCAGTTAAGAGGAACGATTATACTGAATTATATACCACTTATGCTTTGTAACCTACAGGTTATATTTTAATTTAACTTTTCTTTACGTACGTACGTTATATTTATTAATTAAACTCTGTAAAATGTTTAAAAATAATAATTGTTAAAAACGACAACTATGTAATCGGGGTGTCGTGATAACACTGTCTATTTATTCTAATATTTAAAATGAATTTGTGTATGATATATGATATAGTATTATGTATGATATTGTGAAAAAGGCCTACGTCAGCTAATTCTCTCGTCAGGTGATCCTTGGAAAATGGATTTTCACAGAAATTTGTCTTAGATAGTGTTATAAATTAGAGTTAGTTTTTTGACGGCCGCTTTCAACGAATGCCTCCGTTCGCATACTGTTTTTATTTACTTTAAACTTTAAAGCTTTAAATACATACTTGAAATTGTCAAACAAAATAGATTAATAATACTTCATGATAGGTATTTACTATTAACATAACTTAAAATATTCATAGGTCATAGCTACAAATAAAATATAACGGGTAAAATATTGCAATCCAACCCGTAGCACAGAATAAAAGAAAGAAAGAAAAAAACATTTACTTGACTCCACAAAACTCCGAATTACAATCTAGGAAAAACAATACAATTTTGACAGCACTATACAACAATGAAAACAAAACAATACAATTAATACGCAAGAACGCAATTGAAACAAAGAAAAAATAAACTTGAAATAGGAAACATAAAGCCAAAAGGGGAAACTACTCAGCCTACGCAGTAACGCAGTTGCCAAACTTATTTTCAGTGGCTCCTCTCTGTGACCTACCAAATAGTTATAGTAGGGTAGTCCAAGAGGGGATTTTGGGATTTACTCAAGTGCGTCAGATTAATATAAGGGAAAGTACCTTCATCATCAGCCCATATATGTTCCCACTGCTGGGACACAGGCCTCCTATGAGGGTTCAGGCCATAATCCACCACGCTGGCCAAGTGTGGGTTGGCAGATGTCACATGTCGTCGAACTTTTGATTCTCGGACATGCCGGTTTCCTCACGATGTTTTCCTTCACCGTTTTAAGCAGTGATGATGTTGTCCACATGTGCAGATAAATTGAAAAATCAATTTATTTCCTGCACGCTCGCCCGGTCTCGAACCCCGACTTACCGATTTTGAAGTCCGAGGTTCTCACCACTGAGCCACCACTGCTTTTAAAAGAAAGAAAGTACCTTACCTATTGCTAAATACCTCCAGGAAGTATGAGCAGTTAATATTGGTGGGTGCGCTCACAGGAGACGCAGGATATTAAAAAGTATCGACAATTCTCTAAGTTACGCTCAATTCGTCAGATTAGACAAAAATGAATTTCTTATGTTGTAATTAACCCATAATATCTTAATCTGGCGTGCTCAAGTCATATTTTTTTCAATTGTTACCCTTTTTTCATGGTCACGAAATTGTCATGTAAATCATAAGAATAATGCATATTTTATTGCAGTGATATGCTAGAGCATTCAAAATAATAAAATCTAACTCGCTTGAGTACTTCCAAATCCCTTTTTTTTATAATAAAAAAATCAGAAAACAATTTCTTCACCGCTTAAATTGAATACATAGGACTTTTTTTCTTGCTGTCATCTAATCTGCGAATTCCAATAGGTTTCCAAGATGCTCGACTAAATACACATTTAGCATCTTGGACTCCCCTACCATTATTTCTTAACCCGTAGCAGGATTTTCAAAAATTCATAATTAATTATTATTTTATATTTAGGTATATAGGTAAGATTGTAGTAACGTATATCGTTACTTCAATATACGTAAGATGAAAATAACTGTAGATAATATTCACGAGTAGGTTTTTGAGATAACATTTACACATATTATGTGAAAATCGTAATAATAGCACTGTAAACTACGTTTAGCAAACTTTAATACCTACCTTTATAACTGAACTTATTGGTATCTGTATAAGAAAATTCAAGGATAATTAGACACGCTCTGATAAGAAATTTAAAACAATGATGTTATTTAAAAACCATTTAATAGAAATTCCTATTTTTAAGCATTAAATGGAAAATGTTAACGTGCTAAACTATAGTATATAACTATCATTTATCCCCGACTTTCTTGAATGAAATTGGGTATTTATTTATTTATTTATTTATTTAAATAAAGGCTTACCAACTAGATACATAATTTCTTGTTAAAACTATTAAAAC